>NC_065521.1:45424433-45432902 GCF_006386435.1 Epinephelus moara | reverse complement strand
CCCCCTCTGGATCCAACAGACACACCTGTAGCACACCTGGAACCTCCTGCGAGTCTAAACACCTCCCTGACATCCCCAGTGACGCCTGAGATATTCAGCCAATCCCCTCCTGCCACGTCTCAAAGTCCTGAGCACAGTCCTAGCCACTCACCGCCCCCTGTGAATCAAAATATTACCCAGAATTCCTCCAGATCACCTCACAGAACTCAGAGTCCGCCTGATGGCCGAACAGATCCTTTCAAATTGCCTCCAACATCACCACACGTTATTACCCACAATGCCTCAGAATCACTATCAGTTTCTGCCCAGCAGCCTACCAAAGCTCCTCCCACACCTCCATTAAGCCCCTCCCACCCTGACCCCTTCTTGCTGAACTCAGTGACCTTCACCTCCAGTGTCTCCTCCCACCTCTACTCCCCCGGCTCCTCGTCCACCTCCTTCCTCCGTTCCTTTGACACCCTCGGCCCCCACACCGGTCTGCCTCCCATGATGTCATCAGCCGCCCCACATATGACCACACCCCCTTTGACTCTAAGTCCACCCCCTCCTGAGTTAACTCCACCTCCTGTCCAGCTGCTGGGCTCTGACGATGAGGAGCAGGAAGACCCGTCAGATTACTGCAAAGGTGAGAGTTTATTTCCTGATTCAGCGAAGAGAACCGAAATGACTGACGATGATTCGTCCTCTGATTTTCTGACGCAGTGAAAACATGAATAATAAAGGAGTCAACATTTGTCCTGACTCTGAGTTAAACAGCTCCACCTGCTGCATTATGTATTTACAGTCAATTAAAAATAAATGATGATAAAGGATTGATAAACTTGGCTGATATTATATCCAACCAATGTCTGTCTCCTGTCTGGGTCCAGGCTGCGCTGACAGCAGACTGAGTACGGTTCTCCTACGTCAGCTTCAGTATTAAGTAGGGGTGGGAATCACCATACGATATTATCACAATACTTAGATCACAATACATTACTGCGATATGCTGAGTATTTTGATAAAATATATTGCGATTAATTACCTTTTTTTCCAACTTCCAACATACTACTATACCAATGAGACTTCCTCCTCAGGGACCGGGGGTAACATGCATCCTGGGTGATCAGTCTGACAGTGGAAAGCCCCAAGTGTAAATGCACCCATTGCATCCTCAATGTGTCTTGAGATCTGATCACTCAGACCACATTCAGACATGGTCTGTGCTGCATGTGGCTGTGTTCTGTCAGCAGTGTGTGAGCTAATGTTTCCTGGGCCACACTGAAGGAATGCCTGCTCAGGTGACATCATCTGTATAGGCAGAAGTATGAGCTCATTCGTGCACCAACAGCAAACCACAACCCCTCCTCCTTTCTTGAGGTCTCTGTCTGTCCGTCCCATCTGAGGTCTCTGTCTGTCCGTCCCATCTGAGGTCTCTGTCTGTCCGTCCCATCTGAAAGCTGACAATGGTCCTGTTTGTGTCTGGAATATTTCCAGCCTTTGTCTTCTTCTTTTTCTGCATTAAATTTCCAGCAGACCAATTATGCGATGTGCATTACTGTCTCCCACCAGTGAAAAACATCGAGGCATTTGGTCTCTGCAGGTGGAAATGATGCCCCTGTTAATTTGTATAAAGAGCAGGAAGAGAGATCTGATCACAAGTTGTTACTCGACATGCGTTATGATGGCAGGTGTAAAGAGACAGGCTCAGAGCTGTCCACTTGTGATCAGATCACCCAGGACGCCTGATGATACCGGTGTAAACAGGACCAGAGAAACGACCCAACACAGAGGCTCTCGTCACTGTGTCCGTGCTGAGTCTCCAGTTTGTTCCGTTCTGTTTGTGTTCCAGGTGGTTACTACCCCGTGAAGATCGGTGATCTGTTTAACGGGAGGTACCACGTGGTCAGGAAACTGGGCTGGGGACATTTTTCTACAGTGTGGCTCTGCTGGGACCTGGGCTGGGGACATTTTTCTACAGTGTGGCTCTGCTGGGACCTGCAGTAAGACACGCACACGCACACGCACACGCACACGCACACGCACACGCACACGCACACACACACACACACACACATTTATCACTGTAATTCTGAGGTCTTTGCATCGATTCTGTCACGTGTCGTGAATCTGTGTGTTTAGGAAGAAGCGCTTTGTGGCGTTGAAGGTGGTGAAGAGCGCTCCACATTACACTGAGACGGCTCTGGACGAGATCAAACTGCTGAGATGTGTGAGTACACACACACACACACACACACACACACACACACAGGTTATATCTGCAGCAGAGACTCTACAGCTGCAAGGAAATTATGATTTGGATGAGAAGTGATAGTGAGTGATAATCATGAAAGGCTGGTCATGACATTAAAGTCTGTGCAGTGTGTGCTGCGTCCATTCATCGTTACTCCCATAGTAACATGATGATTTTGGAACACAGCGTTCTGCAGTACACAGGTGACAAGTGTTTCTGTGTACAGGTGAGAGACAGTGACCCCTCTGACCCCTACAGAGAAACCATCGTCCAGCTGATTGATGACTTCAAGATATCAGGAGTCAACGGAGTGCGTATCCTTCCTCATCACCTGTACCTGTCTACCTGCCTGTATACTCACCTGTACCTGTATACCTGTCTGTATACTCACCTGTACCTGTATACCTGCCTGTCTTCATCAGTCAGTAGTTTCCTCAGCTTTTCTCAGATGTCTGTATGGTTCTGGAAGTTTTGGGTCATCAGCTGTTAAAATGGATCATTAAGTCGAACTACATGGGACTTCCTCTGGTGTGTGTCAAGACCATCATCAGACAGGTAACACACACACCTTCAATGTGCACACAGTGACTCAGGACATGACATCAGTGACACGTTGACCTGTTGAGTGACTCTGCTGTGTGCCTGCAGGTGCTGCAGGGGCTGGACTACCTCCACACCAAGTGTAAGATCATCCACACCGACATCAAACCAGAGAACATCTTGTTGGACGTAGATGAGGTTTACATCAGGAGACTGGCAGCTGAGGCAACCTTCTGGCAGAGAGCTGGAGCCCCGCCCCCTTCTGGGTCATCAGGTGAGGAGCAGCCACGTGATTGGTCAGAATGGCAGTTTAATGTTTCTCCACTGGAGTCAGACAGCAGTATTACTGGGAGCTGTGGTTTCCACTTTGTTCAGACACACAGGCAACTTTCTGTCTGTCTGTCTGTCTGTCTGTCTGTCTGTCTGTCTGTCTGCTCGTTAAGCTGTCTCCTTCTTTTCTCTTTCCACATAGTTCTGACCTGTCTGTCTGTCTTTCTGTCTGTCTGTTTCCATCTTTACTTCCTGTTTCTGATGTTATCTTCCTGTCTCTTCTCTCCCTGTCTGTCTGCCTCCACGTGTCCCTCTAGTTAGCATGGCTCCCAGGGATCTACAGGTAAGTGTCCAGGTGTGATGCCTGCTATGTTCTCATTGGTCACGGCCATGTCAGAGTGAGAACTTGTCTCTGGTGTTGACCTGCCGGAAATAGCTTCCTGTTAATAAAACCTGATCAAACAATCCACCTCGTTGAATGTAAAAACAGGAAGTGAGACACACACACACACACACACACACACACACACACACACACACACTATCCTGTGGTGGTTTTTGCCATACTGTGAAAGAGATTCTCAGAGAGCTATTACTGTAAATTTTATAAGGAATTATTTTAAATTAGAATAAATTCAGAGCAAGATTAAAACTAAATACAGTCAGGTCCATAATTATTTGGACAATGATACAGTTGTNTGTGGTGGTGTACAGAGCCAAAATGACGACAACTGTATCATTGTCCAAATAATTATGGACCTGACTGTATATTACTTTGGCTGGCCCGACACACAGACGGCAGGAGGAGCGGCTGCTGCAGCACGATAATATATTACACCAAAAGATAAATATACAGATTAAAAGAGCCGGTAACGTTGAAGCTTTTCAAGACTATGGTCGTCAATAGTTCAGCGCCGTGGCCTGTTTTCTACTGGAGAGATTAACGGGGTTAAAGCTCCACACATCCGTGGGAAAAGCCTTTATTAAAAGGTTGATCTGATTCAAATGAAAATCGATTTGAATTAGATGAATTGATTATTTTCAGCCAGCCCTACCTACTGTGTCCTGTGATGGTGGCGTCCAAGGCCGCAGTGGTCTAAGAGTTTCACGTTATGATAAGCCGCTCCGAAAATATCTCGGTTTCACGGTATCACAGTTATTATTATCATCAGTTAAAATGAGCCTTAAAGGAATGAAAACAGATTATTTTTGGTTGAACAAACGTTTTATTTCTATGATTGAAACTTAAACCATTGTTTTAAAATGGAAGTTAGTGTAAAAAGTCTCCCCGTTGATAATAAATTGGAAGAAAAAAATATATGAATATATGTGTATATATAAATTGAAAATACATAAAATTGAGATTTTCTGTCCAGTTGCATTTTTTTTTATATCGTAGATAAACAAATGTAACGGTACGATAACTGTCAACTTTTATATCACAGTATACCTTAAAACCGGTATATCGCTGCAACCCCAGTGGTGTCACCAGTTTGATTTCAGTAGGACACACACACACACACACACACACACACACACACACTGTTTCCTGTGATGGTGACGTCACTGGTTTGATTCCAGTTTGGGACATTTGTTGCATGTTTCCATGAAATAAAAACAAATAGTGTTTTCACCAGTGTGTAGTGTAGGTAACACAGAGTGTGTGTGTTAGAGCACATTCACATCAGTGTGTAGAAACTTCACTGTGTTCTGCTGTCTCTCTCTCATTCTGTGCGTGTGTGTGTATATTGTTGTGTATACATGTGTGTGTGTAGGTCGGTAAGCTGTCTAAGAACAAGAAGAAGAAGTTGAAGAGGAAAGCCAAGCGTCAGCAGAGACTGTTGGAGGAGAGACTGGTGGATATACAGGTACTGTAACACTGATGATGTCATGTGATCAGGTGGTGAGTGGGGCATCACGAGCTGAGACATTAAAGTGAACAGAGTGTAGTGAGAATGAAACAGTGAACATTTATTATTTTTTTCTCTTTGTGTATTTTATTTTATTTGAATGATCAAATATTAAATTTTACTGTCGTGCTGAAGCTGGCACTGTGAGTATGTTTCACTACAACTGCTATTAACAAGCAGCCAATCAGATTAAAACAGGAAGTGATAAAATGAGGGGTGTCACAGTACACAGCATTCACAGTTCAGTTCGTGTCTTGGTTTTGGGGTCATACTTAAGGAAGTCAGATACCGGAATATTTTCAATAAGACAGAATGAATAATAAAAAATATAACGTTGAGGTGACGCCGTCAGAAATGAAATGTTTGAATGTGCTGATCTGAATGATTCAGGACGAGTACACATATTGTTACACCCCTGACAAATTCATCCCTTCAAAGTAAAGGTTTCATTTCCTTCTGTCTGTGTGTTCAGAGGATGGAGGAGGAGGACGGTGTGATCCAACCTGACGACACTGACAGCAACTGTGAGTACACACTCTTACACACAATGTTACACACACTGTTGCGTAGATAATACAACATCATGAATGAATTAATGCCTTTATTGTCATTGCATGTTCGTATACAACATTTACTTTGATAGAATATTTTTTACCCACTGTCAGGTGTGTGTGTGTGTGTGTGTGTGTTAAGTTAAATAAACTGTAAATGCACTCCTTTCCTCTCAGGCTCTCTGGTTGTCAACGGCAACACTTCCTGCTCCACAGCCAACAGCAAAGCGAGCCCAGAGTCCACCTCCTCCTGGTTGGAGGACAGGTGTAATGGCCACGCCCCCGGACGGTTCTCCAGCCCCGCCTCAGGCCTATCAGGCTTCTCAGGCTCTGTGATATCAGCGACATCCGAGTCAGCACTTTCTACTCAGTCAGGATACTCGAGTGGAAGAGACGGTGAGAGCACACACACATACAGATTAACTGTAGGCAGCAGTATTGATCCATAATTAATGATAATGTAATAAACGTGATTTCATGTGTTGTTTGTGTGTTTCAGTGTTCAGTGCGTCAGACTTTATCCTCAGTCCTCTGGATCCTCAGAACGCCCACAAACTCAGAGTGAAGATCGCTGACCTGGGAAATGCGTGCTGGGTGGTGAGACATCTTCATCTTCTCCTCGTCCTCTCTGTAGTGTCAGTATGAACATTGGACCAATCAGATGGCTCCTCTCTGTCTCCCTGTGTGTGTCTCATCCAGCACAAACACTTCACAGAGGACATTCAGACCCGACAGTACCGAGCTCTGGAGGTTCTGATTGGAGCAGAGTACGGGCCGCCTGCTGACATCTGGAGCACCGCCTGCATGGTACACACACTCACGCACACACTGAAACTCACTATGAAACCCACACTTGCAGACATGACTCCCCTCACACATGATAAATGCTGTCAGAGACTTCTTTAGTGTGATAAACGTTTCAATGTGTTGGAAAGAAGTTTGGGAGTTGAGTGTAAATTAAAAGGTAAAGAAAAGTTTTTTTTTCTAAAAGTGATGGCTAACATTAACGAGCCTCAGCCTGACATGTCACTATGTCACAAATTTTTCATATAAAAGTCAAAGTAGAGCATAACAATTTTCAATAAAATGTGATGTCGTATATATATCATAAAATTTAATTTAAAAAGTTCACTGAAAACTCATAGTACAGTATATATAAAATATTTTATTTAAAAAAAAGTATTAAAAAGTCTTAGTTCAGTATGTGAAAAAATTCTTCAGAAAATTTCATTAAAGAATTCATAGCATTGTAGGTTGTAAAAAAAGTTTATGTAAGTGTTGAAAGAAATGTGATTGAAGTGTCATATATTGTTTGTCATAAAAATTCAATCGAACAGTTATAGTTTAGTAAGGTATTGTATTTTATTGCAGGGGAAAAAAATCCTTAAAAAAGTCATGGTATACTATTTTGTAAAAAAATGAAAAAAAAAAATTATAGTATGTCGAAAAATTGATAAAAAATGAAGTCATAGTATAGTATGTCAAAAAAGACTGTGAAAAAAGTCATGGTGTAGTATGTCGAAAAAACTGAAAGAAGTGATAGTATAGTATGTCGAAAAAAAGTCATAGTATAGTATGTTGAAAAAACTGCCAAAAAAGTCATAGTATAGTATGTCGAAAAAAGTCATATTAAAGTATGTCGAAAAAACTGCAAAAGAAGTCCTAGTATAGTACGTCGAAAACAGTCATAGTATAGTATGTTGAAAAAGTTCATCGTATAGTATGTCGAAAAAACTGCAAATAAAGTCATAGTATAGTATGTCGAAAAAAGTCATAGTATAGTATGTTGAAAAAGTTCATCGTATAGTATGTCGAAAAAACTGCAAATAAAGTCATAGTATAGTATGTCGAAAAAAGTCATAGTATAGTATGTCGAAAAAACTGAAAAAAAGTCATAGTATAGTACGTCGAAAACAGTCATAGTATAATATGTCAAAAAAAGTCATAGTATGGTATGTTGAAAAAACTCGATAAGTCATAGTATAGTATGTCAAAAAAAACTGCAAAAAAATTCATAGTATAGTACATCGAAAACAGTCATAGTATAATATCTCAAAAAAAGTCATAGTATGGTATGTTGAAAAAACTCGATAAAGAGTCATAGTATAGTATGTCGAAAAAACTGCAAAAAAAGTCATAGTATAGTACGTCGAACACAGTCATAGTATAATATGTCAAAAAAAGTGATAGTATAGTATGTTGAAAAAAACTCGATAAAAAGTCATAGTATAGTATGTTGAAAACAGCCATAGTATAGTATGTTGAATTGACTGCTAAAAAAGTGATAGTATAGTATGTCAAAAAAACTGAAAATAGCCACAGTATAGCATGTCGAAACAACTGCTTAAAAAACTCATAGCATAGTATGTAAAAAAACTGCTAAAAAAGTGATAGTATAGTGTGTCGAAAATAGCCATAGTATAGCATGTCGAAACAACTGCATAAAAAAGTCATAGTATAGCATGTTGAAACAACTGCATTAAAAAAGTCGGTTTAATAGTAGGTTTAAAAAAAAAAAGCGAAAAAAGACATAGTATAGTATGTCGAAAATAGCCATTGTATAGCATGTTGAAAAAATTGCTAAAAAAAAGTCATACTATAGTATGTCGAAAAAACTGCTTAAAAAGTCACAGTATAGTATGTTGAAAAAATTGCTGAAAAGTCATAGTATAGTATGTGGAAAAATAGTCATAGTATACTGTGTCAAAAAAACTGCTTAAAAAGTCATAGTATAGTATGTCGAAAAAACTGCTTAAAAAGTCATAGTATAGTACGTTGAAAAAATTGCTTAAGTCATAGTATAGTATGTCGAAAAAACTGCTTAAAAAGTCATAGTATAGTATGTCGAAAAAGTCATCGTATAGTATGTCGAAAAAACTGCTTAAAAAGTCATAGTATAGTATGTCGAAAAAGTCATCGTATAGTATGTCGAAAAAACTGCTTAAAAAGTCATAGTATAGTATGT
>NC_065521.1:45411359-45423950 GCF_006386435.1 Epinephelus moara | reverse complement strand
CATAGTATAGTATGTCGAAAAAACTGCTAAAAAAAGTCATAGTATGGTATGTCGAAAAAACTGCTCAAAAAGTGATATTATCGTATGTCCAAAATAGCCATAGTATAGTATGTAGAAAAAACTGCTTATAAAGTCATAGTATAGTATGTGGGAAAAAAAGTCATAGTATACTATGTCAAAAAAACTGCTTATAAAGTCATAGTACAGTATGTCGGAAAAAGTCATAGTAGACCATGTCGAAAAAACTGCTAAAAAGGTCATAGTATAGTATGTCGAAAAAAGTCATAGTATACTATGTCGAAAAAACTGCTTATAAAGTCATAGTACAGTATGTCGGAAAAAGTCATAGTAGACCATATCGAAAAAACTGCTAAAAAAGTCATAGTATAGTATGTCGAAAAAACTGCTTAAAAAGTCATATTATCATATGTCCAAAATAGCCATAGTATAGTATGTAGGAAAAACTGCTTAAAAAGTCATAGTATAGTATGTGGAAAAAACAGTCATAGTATACTATTTCAAAAAAACTGCTTATAAAGTCATAGTACAGTATGTCGGAAAAAGTCATAGTAGACCATGTCGAAAAAACTGCTAAAAAAGTCATAGTATAGTATGTCGAAAAAATTGCGTAAAAAGTCATAGTATAGTATGTCGAAAAAAGTCATAGTATAGTATGTCGAAAAAAGTCATAGTATAGTATGTCGACAAAACTGCCAAAAAAGTCATGATATAGTATGTCAATAAAAGTCATAGTATACTATGTCGAAAAAACTGCTAAAAAAGTCATAGTATACTATGTCGAAAAAGTCATCG
Organism: Epinephelus moara; assembly: GCF_006386435.1. Classification (NCBI taxonomy): domain Eukaryota; kingdom Metazoa; phylum Chordata; class Actinopteri; order Perciformes; family Serranidae; genus Epinephelus; species Epinephelus moara. The sequence continues at coordinate 45,423,137 of NC_065521.1, read as the reverse complement.
TATAGTATCTCGAAAAAACTGCTTAAAAAGTCATAGTATAGTATGTCGAAAAAAGTCATAGTATAGTATGTCGAAAAAAAACTGCTTAAAAAGTCATAGTATAGTATGTCGGGAAAAAAAACTGCTTAAAAAGTCATAGTATAGTATGTCGAAAAAAGTCATAGTGTAGTATGTAGAAAAAAACTCTTTAAAAAGTCATAGTATACTATGTGGAAAAAAAGTCATAGTATAGTATGTCAAAAAAAAGTCATAGTATAGTATGTCAAAAAAAAGTCATAGTATAGTATGTCGAAAAAATTGCGTAAAAAGTCATAGTATAGTATGTCGACAAAACTGCTGAAAAAGTCATAGTATGTCGAAAAAACTGCTTAAAAAGTCATACTATAGTATGTGGAAAAAAGTCATGGTATAGTATGACGAAAAAACTGCAAAAAAAGTCATAGTATAGTATGTCGAAAAAACTGCTTAAAAAATCATAGTATAGTATGTCGAAAAAACTGCTTAAAAAGTCATAGTATAGGATGTCGAAAAAAGTCATAGTGTAGTATGTAGAAAAAAACTGTTTAAAAAGTCATAGTATACTATGTGGAAAAAAAGTCAAAGTATAGTATGTCAAAAAAAGTCATAGTATAGTATGTCGAAAAAAGTCATAGTGTAGTATGTCGAAAAAAACTGCTTAAAAAGTCATAGTATACTATGTGGAAAAAAAGTCAAAGTATAGTATGTCAAAAAAACTGCTAAAGAAGTCATAGTATGTCGAAAAAACTGCTTAAAAAGTCACAGTATAGTATGTCGAAAAAAGTCATAGTATAGTATGTCGAAAAAGCTGCTTAAAAAGTCATATTATCGTATGTCCAAAATAGCCATAATATAGTATGTAAAAAAAACTGCTTAAAAAGTCATAGTAGACTATGTCGAAAAAATTGCTAAAAAAGTCATAATATAGTATGTCGGAAAAAGTCATAGTATACTATGTCAAAAAAACTGCTAAAAAAGTCATAGTTTGTCTAAAAAACTGCTTAAAAAGTCATAGTATAGTATGTCGAAAAAAGTCATAGTATAGTATGTCGAAAAAGCTGCTTAAAAAGTCATAGTATACTATGTCGAAAAAACTGCTGAAAAAGTCATAGTATAGTATGTCGAAAAAGCCATAGTATAGTATGTAGAAAAAACTGCTCAAAAAGTCATCGTATAGTATGTCGAAAAAACTGCTTAAAAAGTCATAGTATAGTATGTCGAAAAAAGTCATAGTATAGCATGTCGAAAAAAGTCATAGTGTAGTATGTCGAAAAAACTGCTGAAAAAAGTCATAGTATGTTATTTCGAAAAAAGTCAGTGTAGTATGTCGAAAAAAGTCATAGTATGTCAAAAAACTGCTAGTATGTCGAAAAAAGTCATAGTATGTCAAAAAACTGCTTAAAAAGTCATAGTATAGTATGTCGAAAAACTGTTAAAAAAAGTCATAGTATAGCATGTCAAAAAAAGTCATAGTATAGTATGTCGAAAAACTGCTAAAAAAAAGTCATAGTATAGCATGTCAAAAAAAGTCATAGTATAGTATGTCGAAAAAAGTTTATAACATAGTATGTTGAAAAAAGTCATAGTATAGTATGTCGAAGAAAGTCATAGTATAGTATGCTGAAAAAAGTCATAATATAATTTGTCAAAAAAAATGCTTAAAAAGTCATATTATAGTATGTCGAAAAAAGTCATAGTATAGTATGTTGAAAAAATTGCTTAAAAAGTCATAGTATAGTATGTCGAAAAAAATCATAGTATAGTATGTTGAACAACCTGCTTATAAAGTCATAGTATAGTATGTCGAAAAAAATCATAGTATAGTATGTTGAACAAACTGCTTATAAAGTCATAGTATAGTATGTCGAAAAAAGTCATAGTATAGTATGTCGAAAAAAGTCACAGTATAGCATGTCGAAACAACTACTTAAAAAAAGTCATAATATAATATGTTAAAAAAAACTGCAAAAAGAAGTCATAGTATAGTAAGTCGAAAAAAGTGCTAAAAAAGCCATAGTATATTATGTCGAAAATCCTACTTAAGAACTCATAGTATAGTATGATAAAAAAAAACAACTGCGAAAAAATTCATAGTGTGGCATGTGGGAAATAGCCATAGTATATTATGTAAAAAAAACCTGAAAAAAGTCATAGTATAGTATATCAAAAATAGGTACAGTATAGCATGTAGAAAAAACTGCTTAAGAATGTCATAGCATAACATGTAAAAGAAAAACTGAAAAAAAGTCATAGTTCAGTATGTCGAAAATAGCCATAGTATTGTATGTAAAAAAACAAAACAAAACTGTACAGTCACAGTATACTATGTCAAAAAAACTGCGAAAATAGCCGTAGTATACTATGTTGAAAATAGCCATAGTACAGTATGTCGAAAAACTGCTAACGAAGCCATAGTATAGTATGTCTGCTAAAAAAGTCATAGTACAGTATGTCGAAAATAGCCATAGTATAGCATGTTGAAAAAATTGCTAAACGTCATAGTATAGTATGTTGAAAAAAAAAACTGATAAAAAAAGTCATAGTATAGTATGTCGAAAACACTGCTAAAAAAGCCATAGTATAGTATGTTGAATTAACTGCTAAAAAAAGTCATAGTATAGTATGTTGAAAAATCCTACTAAATAAGTCATGTCAAGAAAAAAACTGCTAAAAAAGTCATAGTATAGTATGTTCAAAAAAGTAGTAGTGTATTATGTCGAAAAAAGTCATAGTTAAAAAAAAGTTGTAGCATTGTATTTTGACAGTTCATTCAATCGTAGTATCCTGATATGCCCTGGCTTAAAGGCAGCAACATAGAAGAGTCAACAAAGTGTTCTTAGTTCAATAAAATTTATTGCAAATGAAAACAACACATGACAAGAACAAAGGAGGCAGGTGGTGGAGCACTTCGGTGCTGCTGCCAGGCTGCCAAGGAGGAGACCGAGAGAGTGGGAGTGACATGGTAGGGGGTCGCATGAGTATGTTGAGGGAGTTGTCAGAGAGACCTGCAACAGTTCCGCAGAGAACAACAATCAATTCATACACAAATATATAACAATACTTCAACAACTATACTACAACAATAAAAGTCCCAGTATATTATGTCATGAAAAAATTAATTGAAAAGTCATAGTATAGCATGTCATTAAGAAATCATAAAAAAGTCATAGTATGGTATATTGAAGGAATGCATTAGAAGAGTCACAAGGTAGTATGTCATATATTTTTCTAAGAACTTAATTGAAGAAGGTCCGAGTATACTATGTTGTTCTCTCTCTCTCTGTGTCTCATTGTGTCATGTGGATTACTGTTAATTTGTTATGCTGATCTGTTCTGTACGACATCTATTGCACGTCTGTCCGTCCTGGAAGAGGGATCCCTCCTCAGTTGCTCTTCCTGAGGTTTCTACCGTTTTTTTTCCCCCATTAAAGGTTTTTTTTTGGGGAGTTTTTCCTTATCCGCTGCGAGGGTCATAAGGACAGAGGGATGTCGTATGCTGTAAAGCCCTGTGAGGCAAATTGTGATTTGTGATATTGGGCTTTATAAATAAAATTGATTGATTGATTGATTGAAAGAAATATATTGAAAAAGTCATGGTCATGTATATTGTGTATTTTTTTTCTGACAATTTCATTTTAAAAAGTCATAATGTATGTCGTTTTCTTTTTCTGAAGTCCTCATTTAAAAGAAGTCATAGTATAGTATGTTATTTTTTTCTGAGAATCTCATTGTAAAAAAAACTGATAGTATAGTATAAAAACTGCTTAAAAAGTCATAGCAGTGTGTTGAAAAAACTCCATAAAAAGTCATAGTATAGCATGTTGAAAAAAACTCCATAAAAAGTCATAGTATGGCATGTTGAAAAAAACTCCATAAAAAGTCATACTGTAGTTTGTCGAAAAAAGCCATATTATAATATGTCGGAAAAAAAACTGCAAAAAAAGTCATATTATAGTATGTCGAAAAAGTCATACTATAGTATGTCGAAAAAACTGCTAAAAAAGTCACAGTATAGTATGTCGGAAAAAGTCATAGTATAGTATGTCGAAAAGTCATAGTATAGTGTGTCGAAAAAGTCATAGTATGTCGAAAAAACTTCACAAAAAAGTCATAGTATAGTATGTCGAAAAAAGCCATAGTATAGTGTGTCAAAAAATGTCATATTATAGTATGTCGAAAAAAGTCATAGTATAGTATGTCGAAAAAACTGCACAAAAAAGTCATAGTATAGTATGTTGAAAAAAGTCATATTATAGTATGTCGAAAAAAGTCATAGTATAGTATGTCAAAAAAGTCATAGTAGAGTGTGTCGAAAAGTCATGGTATAGTATGTCGAAAAAGAGTCATAGTATAGTATGTTGAAAAAAAGTCATAGTACAGTATGTCGGAAAAAAAAGTCATAGTACAGTATGTCGAAAAAAAGTCATAGTACAGTGTGTCGAAAAAGTCATAGTATAGTATGTTGAAAAAAAGTCATAGTACAGTATGTCGGAAAAAAAAGTCATAGTACAGTATGTCGAAAAAAAGTCATAGTACAGTATGTCGAAAAAGAATCATAGTATAGTATGTTGAAAAAAAGTCATAGTACAGTATGTCGAAAAAAAGTCATAGTACAGTATGTCGGAAAAAAAGTCATAGTATAGTATGTTGAAAAAAGTCATAGTATAGTGTGTCGAAAAAGTCATAGTATAGTATGTCGAAAACTGCTAAAAAAGTCACAGTATAGTATGTCGAAAAAAGTCACAGTATAGTATGTCGAAAAAACTGCTAAAAAAGTCACCGTATAGTATGTCGAAAAAAGTCATAGTATAGCATGTCAAAAAAAAGTCATAGTATAGTATGTCGAAAAAAGTCATAGTATACCATGTCGAAAAAAAGTCATAGTATAGCATGTCGAAAAAACTGCTATGAAGTCATAGTATAGTATGTCGAAAAAAGTCATAGTATAGTATGTCAAAAAAGTCATAGTATAGTATGTCGAAAAAACTACTAAAAAAGTCATAGTATAGCATGTTGAAAAAAGTCATAGTATAGCATGTCGAAAAAAGTCATAGTATAGTATGTCGAAAAAAGTCATAGTATAGCATGTCAAAAAAAGTAATAGTATAACATGTCGAAAAAAGTCATAGTATGTCGAAAAAAGTCAGTGTGTCGAAAAAACTGCTAAAAAGTCATAGTATGTCGAAAAAAGTCATACTATAGTGTGTCGAAAAAAGTAATAGTATAACATGTCGAAAAAAGTCAGTGTGTTGAAAAAACTGCTAAAAAGTCATAGTATAGTATGTCGAAAAAAGTCATACTATAGTGTGTCGAAGAAACTGCTAAAAAAGTCACAGTATAGTATGTTTAAAAAAGTCATAGTATGTCAAAAAAAAAACTTCTAAAGTCATAGTATAGCATGTCGAAAAAACGGCTAAAAAAGTCATAGTGTAGTATGTCGAAAAGTCATAGTATAGCATGTCGAAAAAAAACTGCTAAAAAGTCGTAATATATTATGTCGAAAAAAGTCATAGTATAGTATGTCAAAAAAGTCATAGTATAGTATGTCGAAAAAAGTGCTAAAAAAAGTCATAATATAGCATGTTGAAAAAACTGCTAAAAAAGTCATAGTATAGTATGTCGAAAAACCGCATTAAAAAAAGTCATAGTATAGTATGTCGGAAAAAAGTCATAGTATAGTATGTCGGAAAAAGTCATAGTATAGCATGTCGAAAAAACTGCTAAAAAAGTCATAGTGTAGTATGTCGAAAAGTCATAGTAAAGCATGTCGAAAAAAAAACTGCTAAAAAGTCGTAATATATTATGTCGAAAAAAGTCATAGTATAGTATGTCAAAAAAGTCATAGTATAGTATGTCGAAAAAAGTGCTAAAAAAAGTCATAATATAGCATGTTGAAAAAACTGCTAAAAAAGTCATAGTATAGTATGTCGAAAAACCGCATTAAAAAAAGTCATAGTATAGTATGTCGGAAAAAAGTCATAGTATAGTATGTCGGAAAAAGTCATGGTATAGCATGTCGAAAAAAGTCATAGTATAGCAGGTCGAAAAAAGTCATAGTATAGCATGTCGAAAAAAGTCATAGTATAGTGTGTCAAAAAATGTCATAGTATGTCGAAAAAAGTCATAGTATAGTATGTTGAAAAAGTCATAGTATGTCGAAAAAACTGCACAAAAAAGTCATAGTATAGTATGTTGAAAAAAGTCATAGTATAGTGTGTCGAAAAAAGTCATATTATAGTATGTCAAAAAAGTCATAGTACAGTGTGTCGAAAAGTCATAGTATAGTATGTCGAAAAAGTCATAGTACAGTATGTCGAAAAATAGTCATAGTATAGTATGTTGAAAAAAAGTCATAGTACAGTATGTCGGAAAAAAAAGTCATAGTACAGTATGTCGAAAAAAAGTCATAGTACAGTATGTGAAAAAAAAGTCATAGTATAGTATGTCGAAAAAGTCATAGTATAGTGTGTCGAAAAAAGTCATATTATAGTATGTCGAAAAATGTCATATTATAGTATGTCGAAAAAGAGTCATAGTATAGTATGTTGAAAAAAAGTCATAGTACAGTATGTCGGAAAAAAAAGTCATAGTACAGTATGTCGAAAAAAAGTCATAATATAGTGTGTCGAAAAAAGTCATATAGTATGTCGAAAAAGTCATAGTATAGTGTCGAAAAAAGTCATAGTATAGTATGTCGAAAAAAAGTCATAGTATAGTATGTCGAAAAAAAGTCATAGTATAGTATGTCGAAAAAAGTCATAGTATAGTGTGTCGAAAAAAGTCATAGTATAGTATGTCGAAAAAAGTCATAGTATAGTATGTCGCAAAAAGTCAGTATAGTATGTCGAAAAAAGTCATAGTATAGTGTCGAAAAAGTCATAGTATAGTATGTGGGAAAAAGTCATAGTATAGTATGTCGGAAAAAGTCATAGTATAGCATGTCGAAAAAAGTCATAGTATAGTAGGTCGAAAAAAGTCAGTATAGCATGTCGAAAAAAGTCATAGTATAGTATGTCGAAAAGTCATAGTATGTCGAAAAAACTGCACAAAAAAGTCATAGTATAGTATGTTGAAAAAAGTCATATTATAGTATGTCGAAAAAAGTCATACTATAGTGTGTCGAAAAAACTGCTAAAAAGTCATAGTATAGTATGTCGAAAAAAGTCATAGTGTAGTGTCGAAAAAGTAATAGTATAGTATGTTGAAAAAGTCATAGTATAGTATGTCGAAAACTGCTAAAAAAGTGACAGTATAGTATGTCGAAAAAATTAATAGTATAGTTGTCGAAAAAGTCACAGTATAGTATGTCGAAAACTGCTAAAAAAGTCACACTATAGTATATCGAAAAAGTCACAGTATAGTATGTCCGAAACTGCTAAAAAAAGTCACACTATAGTATATCGAAAAAAGTCACATTATAGTATGTCGAAAAAACTGCTAAAAAAGTCAAAGTATAGTATGTCGAAAAAAGTCATAGTATAGCATGTCGAAAAAAGTCAGTGTGTCGAAAAAACTGCTATAAAGTCATAGTATAGTTTGTCGAAAAAAGTCATAGTATAGTATGTTGAAAAAGTCATAGTATAGTATGTCGAAAAAACTGCTAAAAAAGTCATAGTATAGCATGTCGAAAAAAGTCATAGTATAACATGTCGAAAAAAGTCATAGTATAGCATGTCGAAAAAAGTCATAGTATAGTATGTCGAAAAAAGTCATAGTATAGTGTGTCGAAAAAACTGCTAAAAAAGTCATAGTATATTATGTCGAAAAGTCATAGTATAGTATGTCGAAAAAACTGCTAAAAAAAGTCATAGTATAGTATGTCGAAAAGTCATAGTATAGTATGTCGGAAAAACTGCTAAAAAGTCATAATATAGTATGTCGAAAAAAGTCATAGTATGTCGAAAAAACTGCTGAAAAAAGTCATAGTATAGTATGTCGAAAAGTCATAGTACAGTATGTCGAAAAAACTGCTAAAAAGTCATAATATAGTATGTCGAAAAAACTGCTAAAAAAGTCATAGTATAGTGTGTCAGATTTTTCATAAAAGACGTAAAAAAAAATCAGTAATCCTATAGCATGTTGTAAAAACTGTATTGATTATTGCTGTATTGATTATTGATGTAATGATGTTTCAGGCGTTCGAGTTGGCGACAGGAGATTATCTGTTTGAACCTCATTCAGGAGAAGACTACACCAGAGACGAAGGTACTACACATCATAACACACAGCATACTACACACACCACTGCCGTCTGACAGCACAGCTCCTCACAGACGCACTGCTGCAGGGTATCAGAGAGGAACTCAGTGTGTGTTTGTTCTCTGTGTTCAGATCACATCGCTCACGTCATCGAGCTGCTCGGACCGATTCCTCTGCCCTTTGCTTTGTCTGGAAGGTACTCGAGAGAGTACTTCAACAGGAGAGGTAAGACAGGCTGTGTGTCCATCTGTTTGTCTGCTCTTCTCTCCCTCTCTTTGTGCCTGTCTCACCTGTCTGTGTACCTGTCTCAGGTGAGCTGCGTCACATCTCCAGCCTGAAGCCCTGGGGTCTGTTCGAGGTGCTGTTGGAGAAGTACGAGTGGCCGCTGGATCAGGCGGCTCAGTTCAGTGACTTCCTGTTGACCATGTTGGAGCTGCAGCCTGACCGCAGAGCGACAGCAGCGCAGTGTCTGCAGCACGCATGGCTGCACACATAAACACACACAGATGTACACACTTAGAAACACACATCATGTTGAGGAGTGTTAGATTTCTCTGTGTTGACTTCATGTTGGAAATTATCATCTCGACTGATTCTGTCTGAATCAGAAGGTTTTCTGAGTACGATCAGTTTTGCGTGTCGCAGTGACAGCCCTGCTGCCGTCTGCTCTGTCTAATGATGATCAATAATCAAAGGACTCTGTCCACACAAACACGTCTGTACGACACATTCACACATACGTGTTCTCTGTAAAATGTTATGTTGGTCGGTCTGGATTTAGCACCCAGCAGTCAGAGGTTCAGTCGAGCTGTAATTTCCCTCCAAACTCTTCTGAAACTGTTTCTGTCCTAACTGCTGATTTATTTCTGATAATTATCTTCACTGATTTTTGTTTCTCTGCTGATCTGTTGTTTCTTTCTCTGTGTTTGTTTCTATGATTTTTTGTTTGTTTTTTACAGATTTTCTGTTTTTACAGATTCTGTTGACTTTTGCTGAGTTTCTATTTAACAGACTGTTTATCACTTCCTGCTTCACTTCCTGTCCCTTATTGATTATTGATCAGAGACTTCTAAGACTCCTGAACCTCCTTGATGATGATGATGATGATGATGAGTTTTGGTTTAGACGAGCACACTGTGGCTTTCTGACAGCAGCCGACCCTCTCACTGACTCTGATGACATTATTGATCGTATTGACAGTATTGATCTCTGTAGCTCAAAGTGAACTCTGACCTCTCACCTGTTTCTATGTTCATATATTAAATAGTGCCTTGAAATGACCCCTGACCCCGCCCCCTCCTCCCTGTCACAATGACATCACCCGATGTGAAGAGTTTTTTTTTTTTTTTTTTTTTTTTACATGTGTCCGTTTGTGTGGCATGTTTTCTCTTCAGTGAAAATAAAGATGAATGAAAGTTTATCTGTGGCGTTATTAAACATAGTATAATAGGTTTTGTTTAAAGAGTCATAATATAGTATGTTTTATGTAAGAATTTTATAAAATGTCAAATCATAGTATTATGTCAAAAACATCAATAAAAAGTCATACAATAGTATGACTTTTTATTGATGTGTAAAAAAAGTGTAATTTTTTTAAATAAAAGTCATACCATAGTTTGTCATTAAAAAAATTACAAAGTCACAGCATAGGAAGTAGTAAATAAAAAAAATTGGTTGTAAAAATTTTTGTTTAAAAAGGTATGGCATGTTGTAAAAGTTTCTTTGTAAACTCAGTATAGCATCATTTTTTTAATTATACAATTATACATATATGTCATTATAAAATCAATATAAAATGTAATTAAATATTTTTAATTTAAGTCTATTTAAGTATAGTGTGCCAAACACTATATAAAATTACAGTACGGGATGTCAAAAGTTTCATTACCGCAGTTGTGCTGTAGAAAGTTGAAAAAAATGTAATCAAAAAGTCAAAATTTAATTATAAAATCATAGTATACTTTGTCAAAAAATGTCATTAAAAAAAACCCAGTATAGTACATGGAAAATTGTTATAAGATCTGTTATAAAAAGTCATAGCATAGTATAAATGTCATATTTTACCATCTAAAAAATAAATAAATAAATTATTCATGAAAAAGTCTTAGTGTGCCAAAAACTTAAACAAGTCATATTATAGTATGTTGTAAAAAAAAAATTCCATCAAAGTCATAGTATAGTATGTCAGAAAAAATACATAAATACATGTAAATTTCAATACAAAAAATCATAGATTAGTATATTTAAAAATTAAGAAAAGTGTCACTAGATGTCATGATATAGTTTGTATGCAGAATCTCAGCATGATATAGTTTGTAAAATCATCCTTAAAAAGGTTTTTGTATAGTATTTCTCGTTTTCATTGAAAAAGTTCAGAAAAAAAGTCACGTTAATTTTTTTATCTTATCTTAAATTTTTTATTTTAATATCCGTTTACACTCTGCCTGTAGAAGAGGACGTTCCATATCACCTCCTCTACGCAGTGTTTTAATCTGCTGAATAACACAGAAGGTGAGAGAGGAAACAGGATGGTTAGCATCTCTGACGTGACGGGCAATAGAGGATTTTTCATCAACCCTCCTAATTGCTCTTTCTTCTGTATAGTATGGTATGGTATTTAAAAATAAAAAGTCATACTATAGTATACTAATAATATTTTGTAGAAATTAAATCAAAAAGACAATATTGTATGTCATGAAAATTTCATTAAAGAATCAGAGTCGAGAATGTCAGAAATTATCATTAAAAGTCATTCTGTGTTCATTTAAAGTATGCATAATAAATTATAAACATAAATTATAATATTATTGATTACTAACTACTAAAAAAGTATTGCATGTCTTCAAAATGTATTAAAAAGTCTTAGTATGGTATGTTGATAAACTTAAACATAATTATAATATAGTTAGTTATATAAAATAATGTAATTATAAATTCATAGCACAGTATGTTGTAAAGAATAAATTGAAAACTTATAATACGCTTCTCAAAAATTATACAGAAAAATTTCATTTTGAGGTCTGTCTATTGTAGTGATGTCACAATACCAAAATCTTGGTATTGGAATTTTGATACTTTTCGGTACTTTTCCTAAGGAAAAGTCCTTTTGGATAAAAATCTTTAGAACAATAAATAGTAGAGGTGTAAGGTACCAAAAAATCATGGTTCGGTAAGTCCCTCGGTACGGACGTCACGGTTTGGTTAGGGGGGCTAAACAATAAATTATAATGGGTCTGTGTACGTTTTGAACATAATTGCTTGTCTTTTATTTCACTATTTCACAGTATAGTTGTAATTGCGGACTGGACATGGCCGACTCACTGGGACTAAGAGCACAGACGACCTCCAAAATTAAATCACCTGAGGTCCCCATGTAATAGGCTACTGTGTGGATAGGCTAACCATTATGTAGGGATTACGGATGCACCGAAATGAAAATTTGTGGCCGAAGCCGAATAATATTAAACGCTTGGCTGAATACCGAATATTGTTGTTTAGTTTTTCATTAGTTTTTGCAGATGAACCCCCTCCAGATTAGTGTTGTCACGGTACCAAAATTGG
>NC_065521.1:45389834-45411080 GCF_006386435.1 Epinephelus moara | reverse complement strand
AATCTGTAGGCTGCTCACACAGCGTGCTGAATGATTTAAGCCTATTTTGCTCGCTCAAAACTATTTTTAGTCGCAAATGTGAGTGTGGTGACGGACGGATCGCCACACTGCCGACATTTTACTCCGCCCGTCACGGCACGCTGTTTGATTGCGTTATCAAAACACTCCGCTATTATTCAGCCTTGCTTTTAACTTATTCCACCGAATACCGAATGTGTGTTTTTTTGCAATATTCGGCCGAATATAGTAAGGATGCACCGAAATGAAATTTCTTGGCCGAAGCTGAACAATAATGAAACATTAGGCTGGATACCAAACACCTTACATTTTTCATTCATTCATTCATTATTTTTGTATAATTTACTTTTCCAATTTTTTCAACGTTGCCTAAACCAAAGGGTTTACGGCCACTAGATGGCGCAGCATCATCTCAGATGTAAACAAAATGCCTGCATTGACTATGGCTGGACTAAACGAGGTCAGATTTCAGCACTAACAGCTCCGACTGCTCGACACATTAGGACTTCTCTGTAAGCTACAAAGCAAGCAATGGTTCCTTATATTTAGTGGGGCTAAAAATCGAACCATTAAGCCTAAATGTGCTTTTTACTCAGCCTAGCCTACTATGTTTTCTTTTCACTGCTGCAGCCGGTGTCTTTCTCGTAAACGGCATGCTTTCAGTGTGTTTTGATTTTAGACGATAGATTCAGCTTGTAGTGCTGTTGGTGTTTCCACAAATAGCCTACCCCCTTCATTATAAATTTATAGCGCAGTATGTAGAATTTGGGCGGCACGGTGGTGTGGTGGTTAGCAATGTCGCCTCACAGCAAGAGGGTTCCCGGTTCGATCCCAATTGTGGGAGCCCTTCTGTGCGGAGTTTGCATGTTCTCCCTGTGTCAGTGTGGGTTTCCTCCAGGTGCTCCAGCTTCCTCCCACAGTCCAAAGACATGCAGGTTAATTGGTGACTCTAAATTGTCCGTAGGTGTGAATGTGAGTGTGAATGGTTGTCTGTCTCTACGTGTCAGTCCTGTGATAGTCTGGTGACCTGTCCAGGGTGAACCCTGCCTCTCACCCAATGTCAGCTGGGATAGGCTCCACCCCCCACGACCCTCAAGAGGATGAAGCGGTTAGAAGATGGATGGAGTATGTAGAATTTTTCGTTATTGAAAATCATAGTATAGTATGTAAAAAAAAAAAAAGGAGCTTAGTTTTTAGCCTCACTGCTGCTAGCTTGTTAGCTTTGATTTTAGCCTCACTGCTGCTAACTTGTTAACTTTGATTTTAGCCTCACTGCTACTACCTTGTTAGCTTTGATTTTAGCCTCACTGCTACTAGCTTGTTAGCTTTGATTTTAGCCTCACTGCTGCTTACTTGTTAGCTTTGATTTTAGCTTCACTGCTACTACCTTGTTAGCTTTGATTTTAGCCTCACTGCTGCTAGCTTGTTAGCTTTGATTTTAGCCTCACTGCTACTACCTTGTTAGCTTTGATTTTAGCCTCACTGCTGCTAACTTGTTAGCTTTGATTTTAGCCTCACTGCTACTACCTTGTTAGCTTTGATTTTAGCCTCACTGCTACTAGCTTGTTAGCTTTGATTTTAGCCTCACTGCTGCTTACTTGTTAGCTTTGATTTTAGCTTCACTGCTACTACCTTGTTAGCTTTGATTTTAGCCTCACTGCTGCTAGCTTGTTAGCTGTGATTTTAGCCTCACTGCTGCTAGCTTGTTAGCTTTGATTTTAGCCTCACTGCTGCTAACTTGTTAGCTTTGATTTTAGCCTCACTGCTACTACCTTGTTAGCTTTGATTTTAGCCTCACTGCTGCTAACTTGTTAGCTTTGATTTTAGCCTCACTGCTACTACCTTGTTAGCTTTGATTTTAGCCTCACTGCTACTAGCTTGTTAGCTTTGAGTTTAGCCTCACTGCTGCTCCGGAAGCTGAACTAAAGAGAGAAAGACGAGCTCTGGCTGCTGAAGCTCAACCAACACCTTCCCGCCCGGAGCTCCTCCGGCTGCGGCAGCAGGAAACACAGTGACCCCGACTGGTCCACTCCAGGAACGGATAAAGATCCAGCTCTGTCCCGCACCTGCTTCCGTTATCACAGGAGTCTCTGAGCAGGGCTTTAACACCGGGGATCGGTGGTCTCTCCTGGGGGCTGAGTCCAGAGCAGCAGCACCTGGCAGGTGGACGAAAGGGGGGGGGCGACTGCAGCAGGGGGCGGAGACAGTTTCCCGCCAGTTTTCTCAGCCCGTACAGGAAGTCACAGGAACACTCACATCCTGTCAGATCTGATGTCGATTTCTTAAAATGTTATCAGACCCATTTATCAGTTTGTTCTCGGTCTCCAATTGTTTTATTGATTTATTTATTAAAATGTTTTACAGGTGATCTGTAATTTATGTTCATGAACTCAGTCAGCATCAGATCAGTGTGACCTGTCGCCCCAACTACACAGGCTGAATACACTGTGACTGTGACTGTTAATTCATTCATTCATCTTCTAACCGCTTCATCCTCTTGAGGGTCGCGGGGGGGCTGGAGCCTATCCCAGCTGACACTGTAAGCTTCATATTTTATACAAGACAACTGCTTTGATTACACATCAGTCAGATACGCCTCCGTCTCGTGAGATTATTGTTGTCCACTTTTGTATGATGTCAGAGCAAGGCGGAATGAAGTCGTACACAAATTTAACCAGCATGCATTGTGCAGTGATCGCTGGTGATTGATTCTGCGAAGGCCTGGCTCATCCCAAACAAGTCTAATGTCATGTTCCAGTCATGGCACGGTCGCATGTCGACAGGGATAATAAGGCTCCGGTGAGCTGGACTCGACATCAGCAGGAAAACTGGGCTGTTGCCTGCAGGAGTAAACATGATGCGAGGCGCCCGTCTCCCCCTCCTCCCCCTTGGGACATCCCACTGGCTGACAGGTATGACATCCTGGGCATGCAGGAGTTTCCCCCACTGAAGGGCCGCTCCCATCCTTCACCGTCTCTTCTGCCTTCTACCACCCCGGCCAGCTCACAACAGATCAAACATCAGCTGACTCCTCCCGGCTCTCAGCGGTCCAGTCGCTGGTTGATTTCTCCTGATGATCACAGTACGGAGCTGAACCTCTGTTGGGCCGGACAGCAGAGAGACTCCTCAAGGGTCAGTTTCTGACTGCTAGTCTGTCGCTGGGTTACACAGAGCTCACTGATCTGCTCAACCACTGCTCATTTTAGAAGGACCACCGCAAGATGGCGTGTTTGTTTTAATTATCAGACAATTAACAGACTTGATGACTGAATGAATCATGGTCGTCCGTTTCTGGTTGCCAGCACTGGCGAGCGTAGCTACAATAAAAGTATGACAGTATACTCTGATGACATCACACAGACACTCAGCAGCACTTTCAACATGTTTAATATAAAAACACAGAAACCAGACTCACTCTGGTTTAATGACGCCTCTCTGCTCACACGGCGGCACGATGAGGCCGCTCACAGACGCCATGACAGCGCAGAACATCAACTCCCGTTAAAGACGCGCTCCGTCTTTATCAGTGTTACACGCAGTCTTTTCCCAAAGGTCAAAGGTCAGCTGCATCTGAGTTCAACAGTTCATACTGGTCCTTATCTTCCTGCTCACTTCTTCTTACGCACCATCGTCCACCCGTCCTCTTCTTCACCAGGAGGAGGAGGAGGATCTTTCCTGCTGACTGACGACTGCTCGGAGGATTCACACTCCATCACCTGGACATAGAAACACGTCGTTACTGACATCACATGATACGATGACATCACACTGTGACACCAGGCGGACTGAAGACCCATGTGTCAGGTGAGACGTACCTGTGTTTCATCATCACTGTCGTCATCAGACTGTGTGGGCGCAGCGGTGACCTTTGCCCTCTGACTCTTCTTCTGTGTGAGAGTGTCGATGGTGTGTTTGAGCTGCTGCAGCGCCCCCTGCTGCCACTGACTGAACACCTGCATCAGTCTGTCACACAGCTGGAAACACAGGTGGAACATGTGACCTCTGACCTTTATAACACCTCTTCTATCCCATATACACATTTTATTGTTCTATATTTATCTGTGTCTGTGTATGTATGTGTGTATACCTGAGGTAAACTCCCATCATCCACCACTGTGTCAAACTCCTGATCCATTAGTTCAGCGATGAAGTCCTCGACCTCACACCGCTGCAGGTCAGCTGATCACACACTCACACACACACACACACACACACACACACACACACACACACACACACACACAGACAGACAGACAGACAGACAGACAGACAGAGAGACAGACAGAATATAAGACCACACATAGAATCTACCCACAGGTGCAGATTACTACCAGAATAAAGGTCCTGTCATATCTCAGAGTAAAATCACAGCTCTGTTTAAAATGTGCTCCGCCCTCTAACGTCTTCACTACTGCCTCTGCATGAGAGAAAATACTTGTACTTGGAGAGTACCTGAGCAGGTAGAGTACAGTGTACCTGAGCAGGTAGAGGACAGTGTACCTGAGCAGGTAGAGGACAGAATACCTGAGCAGGTAGAGGACAGTGTACCTGAGCAGGTAGAGGACAGAGTACCTGAGCAGGTAGAGTACAATGTAAACACTACCCACGTATAACCATACACAAGAAACCTTTGCTGTCACTTGACAGGTTACCATGGTTACGTACCATTGTCGTGGAAAAACTGCTGGACTACATCCACCATCCAATCAGCTTTCTGCTGCCCGTACACGCCTCCAAACCCGTTATCCACCGCGATCTGAGGAAATTAAGACACAGGAGTGAGTCTATGATCTTTGACCTCTGTAATCTGTGACCTTTGAGGCAACAGGCATCCATGCTTCAGAGTTTCACTTTAAAGATATGCAAACTAAATATGAGAGGTGACACACAGCTACATCACTAACTGCATCACCAGCTCTGTCACGTGTCTATTAAACATCATCAGGGTTGCAGTGATATATCATGACACCGTATACTGTGGCACGACACTGACAGGCACTGTGAACATCTGCTTATTTACGGTACTGAGAAAAAGATGCAACCGGACGCACAAACTCACCTGTGCACACATCTCCTTTCCTTTTTCTACAAACTTACATCTCAGAATGTGTACTGAATGTGTACTGAGTGTGTGCTGAGTGTGTACTGAATGTGTACTGAATGTGTACTGAGTGTGTACTGAGTGTGTGCTGAGTGTGTACTGAGTGTGTACTGAATGTGTACTGAATGTGTACTGAGGGTGTGCTGAGTGTGTCCCGAATGTGTTTACTGGTGTAAAAACTACATTATATTGAGGACTGTGTGTGACGACCTTAAATCAGAAGTAACATCTGTGTTTCAAACATGTGTTTACTTTGACAAAGAGAGAAATACTTCCATGATTAGCGTTGTTAGCATTAGCCTGTTAGCATGGCCCCGTGTGTTCCGCAGTGAGTCAGTCGGTAACAGTCGGTCCGGTGTGTCCTCTGTCGGTCCGGTGTCTCGTTACGGATCATATTTACCTGTAGAACCGGCCAGGTGTGAAGAACCGCTCTTACTCCCTCTTTAAAGAGCTCACGTGAAGCTGCGGAGGCCGCCATGTTGGATGTGATGGACAGAAGCAGTCGAGTGAAGAGAGAGTCGATCAGACAGAAACAGTCGATCAGACAGAAACAGTCGATCAGACAGTCTGATGTGGATTAATTAGTTTATTAGTGACAGACTGTAAGTGTGAAGCTGAGCCGTTGAATTCTGTGAATCTTTAACTGCTTTACAATCAAATTATTTTGTAATGATTTCATTTATTTATTATCAAACTCAAAACAAATGATACAAGTCACAGTTAAGGTGGTTAACTTTTCAGTATTAAACAGTATAAAAGTGCAAATGTTTAATTATAATAATAAATTGACCTATTTTGTTTTCATTATTTTTAATAATTCTAAAATCCGGATTTCTTTCATTAAAACCTGAAATAATATATCTTATAATGAACAGCCCAGGTGTGATGTCAGGAGTGTCCAGCAGGAGGCAGCAGCTGATCTCACATCAGTCTGATAATAAAGCCCTTTTTTAATTTTTAATTTTTTACTGTTTTCATGTTAAAGTGTTTGTTCTCAGTGAGACAGGAGAGTTTATTCACTGAAGGTGAGACTGAAACAGAAACAGTATTTTCACTGATGGCTGCTCAGAGGATCAGAATCTTTGTTTGTGGTTGGAATCATTTTGGTTTTAATAATAATAATAAGTTTTAACAACTGAACATTTTACTGGGATATGTAAAAGTTTGAATTGACAGTGAAATATTTGCCTTTGAAAAGTGTCTGTGTGGATTTATGTGATCTGAATTTTCCTCTAACTTTTCAACGCCTTGTTTTGAAGTTTGATTTTATGGAGCGAGGATACTTCCTCTTGTATTTCAGATGATCATGTGACTGATAAAGTGTAACCTGATTGGTCAGAAGTCGGATCAATGATCTGTTAGCCTGTGTGTTCATGTGAGAATTTCTGATCTTGATTGAAAACTATTTGATTTTGGCTCTTAATTTTAATGAAATCGTCTCCACACAGTCTTCCTTTAAACTAAAACCTGATCCTGGAGTGCAGCTGCTCTTCAGGATCTTCAGGATCCATCAGTGGAGATCAGACTAATAATTCATCTCCTCCTCGATCTGAAATATTAAATCCTGACGTTTTAACATGAACAAATGAATAAATGAAGGAGTGAGTGAGGAGGTGAAAAAACATGAACTGCTGGTTTTAACTCTTCAGTGTCTGAGACCATCATAAAGGAAGTTCAGCCCAACAAACAGTCACAGAACATTTATTCAAGCAGACCCAGCAGCATGACGACGCCCTGCAGGTGAACCACCTGTTAACACTGAGGGCTTTAATTCAGTTCAGTTCAAAGAAGCTTTATTGGCATCATAGGAAACAGACGTTACATTACAATGCAAGTGTAAAATCAAACAAGAACTGTACAATAAATAAAGATCGACTAGAATCTGGTTTATATACAGGTCACTGCTGATTGGCTAACACCTGTGACACGCCCACCACACAAGAGAAGATGTAAGTCAAAGCCTGTTTCACACCGTTACACCATTGCACACTGTTTCAGGCTGTTTTGCACAGTTCTACACTGTTAAATCATTTCACATCATTTCAAACTGTTTCGGGTCGTTTTACACCATTTGACACAATTTCACACTGCTACACACGAGCTGTGTTCAAAACCATCCACTCACTCACTATTCCCTATTTCGTGTTTACTATATAGTGCACTACATGGGGAACGACTGAAAGAGATTTCGGACACTAACTGAAATTTTCTGAATGTCATTGCGTGAGTAGCTGCACCGCATACTCCTGTGACGCAAGTGGACGCGCCGAGCATCATGTAAACAAACCAGGCGCTTTGAGGATGATCGAACTGTATGGTGGTTGTACTTTCTGTCAATAAATTGTTGAAATGTCAATGGTGTGGACGTTTGGTTTTGTCAGCTACGGTTGTGTGTCTGCATTGTGAGCTGTAATAGCCCACGATAGTGCACGAGCTACAAGCTACCTGGCTCGTGCGAGCTAAGTGGCTATTGTTAGCTCGTGAGCTAACGTTACCGGCTAGCATCCTATTCGTTTCTTTTTGTGCCATCTTTGCGGTTGTTCTTCTTCTTCTCCTCTGGTAAAAGACGACCGCATTGCATTGTGGTGTACGGGAGTAAAATGTAGGGTACATCGTTTGTTCACTCACATTTGCTGTGCATTGTGGGTATTTTATAGTCCACTATATAGTGAATGAAATTAACCGCGGAGAATTTGAACAACACTACAAAATGGCAAACACACTATATAGTGCACTATATCCGTGATAGGGGGCGATTTCGAACACAGCTACTGTTTTAACCGTTACACACCGTTTCTGTTTCACACTGTTTGGAGTAAACATGTCATTCTAGCTGGAAACTGCAGTAAAACAGTGTTTCAGACTGTTTCCAGTGTTTCTCAGTGAGAAAAAACAACAACAACTTACTGACTTATAATAAAAAAACAACAATAAATCCTATTAAAAAAACAGCTCCCAGGTGTTTTCTACAGATTTACAGTATAAATATATTTACAGATATTCACTGTTTCATTCTTTCACAGTATCAGTATAAATATCACCAGAATAGAGTGTACAACACACACACACACACACACACACACACGCACACACACACGCGCACACACACACACACACACACACGCAGAACAACACTTTCAAAATAAAAGTCTCTGTTTGAACAAACATGGCTGCTCCTGCAGACTGTTTGTGATGAATTAAAGTGTAAATGTAATAAACACAAACAGCAGATCGTACAAACCTTCAGATGTTCTTCAGCTCTTCAGTCAGTTCATACTCAGAGTATAAAACAGGTGAAAATCAATGACTACTGCTTTTATACTGGATCCAATAAAGTTTAAAGGACATTTAAATCTCCTTCGGTTGATGACATCATCATTTGGGCTTTGATTCTGTCTGCTGATTGGTCCTCAGCTGTGAGCTTTAACAGTCATGTGACCATGTTGATGAATCCTGCGCTCAAATGTCATTGGAAAAGTCAGGTGGACGACATCACCTGAGATTACCTGAGTCAACCCTGCAGTTGACGCAGAGCCAATCAGGACGAGTCCTGAGGAGAGGACGTGTAAACAGGTGGACAGAGACGTCACGAGTCGTCACGTGAGACGCATGTGAGCAACAAAAACCCCTGCAGCTTGTTCAAAGAAAACTCTGTTCTTATTCTGGTAGTTCTGTTTGATCACTTCCTCAGCAGGGTCCACAGGGAGGCCGCACTCTCACCCAGACGCGTCGCTACGGGTATGGCCGCTTTGGCAAAGAGAGGCGGTGTCACAGACAGGCTGGAGAACAGGTTAGTAAACGGTAGAAAGCAGCATGGAGGCCTGTGAAAACTTTACCGTGGTTACTTGTTTTTATATCACTTTTTTGTTCAGTCTATCTTTAAAACTCCGTGCACACTCATTCGGATCGATGTTTGAAGTTGATCAGAGCCGGAGCTGATGACTACTGCAGAGTCATGTGACGCAGGTGTGAATGACGATTAGAACTTTTTCCATTACACACAGAACACCAGATGTTAGCGGGTGTTAGCGGGTTTTTGTGCAGTGAAAAAGAGTCCGACAGCTAACGTTAGCTCGCCTTTTTATCAGCAAACATGAACTCACCACAGAGATTCAGCTGCTCACTGACTCCACACGTGTTCACTGATCAGTATTTAAATAACGTGGTGACCTTCATCGTAAATAAATATCACTAACATTGACCTTTCTGTCCCACTGTACCTACATCTACACGCATTATAACAGGAAGGACGTAGTAAAGTAGTACAGCCCGTCTCTAACTCGATTTGATTGGCTGCCTGTGTCAAGTGTGACTCTGACCAGGGACACAGCTCTGTGCCTAATATTTCAGTGGGGGAAAAGTGAGACTGATCACCCAGGGCCCCAGTGGGACGAATTATTGTTGCAAATTTTTATTCACTGACACTGGGCCGATGCTGGGCCGATGCTGGGCCGACAGTGGGCAGAGAAGCTGCTGTGTCACATGACACAACTACCAATATAAAATCTACGTAATGATCCTTTAACAGTCAGCTGCCTCTGTGTTTGTTTAAAGGGTCTTCTGATGGTTCACCTGTCTGTCCAGGTGAGTCCTGCTCCGTCAGGCGTCCATGTTTCTGTGATGGAGAACCTCAGGATGAACAGGTGAGTCCTTCAGGTGAGTCTGACTGTCCACAGGAGGGGACGTCTCCTGTCCAACAAACTGGACTCCACCAGTTCAACCAGTTAAAGTTGATGTCAGATCAGAGTCAAACGTGTTCTGTGTTCATATTTAACGAATTAAAGACAGACAGGAAGTCCTCAGCTGATTCTTTCAGATCTGTGCTGCTGGTCAGCTGTTCGCTCATCAGACTGACCGTGCAACTGTCACAGTGATGTTTGTGTCCACGCTCCTTATCAAATATAAAGTCACTCATTCGACTCATGTCTTTAGCTTATTGTTAGCACTAAACTTCAAAACGCGTTCTCATCCCAACTCATCAATTATCACCGCTTTGTCTGTGTTCATGTCTTCATATGACACACTAGGTATGCTCCTGTGTAGCTGTTGACGTTCAGGGACACCGCGTCAATCAGTCTTTTTCAATCTAAACTTACAACGTTGGTAAAACACCATGTGTTTACGTTTATTTCCTTGTGCAACAAAAGCACGTGGTTTGGCTCTAAATTCAAACGGAAAGTGAACGTCAGGCTCCTGGGTGAAGGTCCAGAGACTCTCCAGCTCCTTATATTACGTTGTTACTGGCAGTGTTTTAAACTGATGCTGTCCGGCACTGTATCATACCGCTGTGACATGCTGTCCGGCTGCGTTATCAACTGATGCTGCCTGTACACATATACTGCTGTGACAGATGCTGTCTGCCGACAGGTGGCGTATCATACCAATGTGAAAGGTGCCATCCGGCTGCGTTACAAACTCCACAAACGGAGGCTTCTGGCGTCGGTGTCTGACGCCGAATCACTGACAAAGCGGTGGTATTTGAGTAGTTCAGAATGAGAACGGACTGGAGCTTCAAACTGACACCTGAACGCACCACTCTGAGAAGGAAGTTTCATTCTGTCGTCAAGACAACAGTTCCTGCTGAGGACTTCCAGTCTGAAATACAAAAACTCATGATTTTCACAATAAAAGCCTGTGGGATAGTTTTATTTTGACTCTACATGTGTGTGAGTGTGTTGTTGGTCTGTGTGTGTGTGTGTGTGTATGTGTGTGTGTAGGACCATGTGATCTTCATGATTATGATGATCATGATGATGTCATCAGGCTCTGGACAGGGATTGGTCAGCAGCTACCTGAGAGAGGAGAAGAAAAAACACGGTGAGCAGAAGCTGATCACACACTGGCCCCGCCCCCGTCTGTCAGTCATCTGTGATGTAATGATGCTGATTGGATGAGGTGTGGTGAGGTCATCCTGTGTGAGGGTGTGAACCCCTCGGCTGCACTTTAATCTGCTTCAGTGTGATAACATTAACGCTGAGCTGCGGGCGGATTGTCCTCTGATCATTAATTAAACCACAGAGACAGAGCTGCGTTCAGTCAGACGTGTTAATGGACTCTGGGAAACCTGAACCTCTGTGAGGACTCTGAGAACATACTGGACCAGTGGAACCTCTGTAACAACCTCAGAAACCTCCTCAAGAACCTCCAGAGTCTGAGTCAGGTTTATTGCAGAGGACGCTGTTTTGGTGCAATAATAACATCACAAATATATCAAGAGAAATTAAAATCGACCTGCTGTGTCCTCATGAGGACATCACACTTTGGGTTTGCTGCACCTTATACTTCATTCTGCTGAGATCAGACCTGCTGTCCTCGCTATGGACACTTCTTCTGTCGCCATCTAGTGGCAACAGAAATCCATGTAAAAACAAGATGGCGGTGATCTCTGCCAAGTCAGTCTACAGCCGATCCCGACACAAAAAAGTGGACAAGGTCCAAAATCTGATCAAATTCTATGTGCGGCGCGGCCATTTTGACTTGACCAGCAGACTTCACTACAAGCTGATTGGCTGTTGAAAGAGGTGAATGTGCTTTAAAACCAGCCGCCGACCATTTGACCAGCTGAGTGTCAGGTGACACCATCAGACGGCTTGAGTCGAGCTCAGACCGGCCAGTTCACACTGCTGACACTTTTCTCTGTGACGTTCTAAAACTGTTTCATCTCATCATGAATCTTTGGTCTGAACTGGACGTCTCTCAGCGTCTTGTTAAACCTGTCCCTGTCCCCACTCCTGCGCGCCTCTTCTTTGTCTGACCTCGGCTGAGTTTGGCGCTGAACCAGAGTTTGATATCTTACTTTGATAACTTAACCTGCTGTCTCCACAGAAGCTGGTGTATGACATCACAGCCTCTGTGTGTCATCCAGACTGTTGGTAGCGTCCTGAAACATCTGTCTGCACTGTCCACCTGGAGATCCTCCACAGCTTCACCCCTCCTGTGACGTCCTCACAGCAGGTTCACAGAGCTGTAATTCATCCCTGGGTGCAGGTGTGTCCCAGTGCAGCGTGAGGGACGGCGTGATAGGTGATGACGGTGATCTGTTTCCTCTGATGGTCACTTCCTTCTGTCTGAGCGCTGAGCTCTGATTGGCTGACAGGCTGTATTGATCAGACAGGAGTGTGATGACACTGACGAGGACTCCGCAGAGGAAACAGAAGAAGAAGAAGAAGCAGAAATATTAACGAGCCGTCACCCTGCAGCGTCGGTGCCTTGCTCCGGAGCAGCTCAGCTGTTCACATGAATCTTTAAGCAGCAGCTGAAATATTCAGCAGTGCCTCCACAAATATCTGCAGCAGTTTCCAGACGTCAGGAATCATCACCTTCCTCTTCAACACACACGCTGGCTCCACCCACCGACCATATAAGGACACAGCCCGCCCCCTGCCTGTCAATCATCAGACTGAGTAGAAAGAAACAGAGACATATGTTTCATACTGCTGAGACACAGAGAGGCATGCTGGGAGATGTGGTTCCTCCTGCAGTGTGTCCTGAGTCTGGTTCTGCTCCTCTCACTTAACGAGTTCTGATGACTGAACCTGCATCACTGACAGCTGGAGCACGGATGTGTTGAAGATGTTTCTGTCTGAAGGCCTCTGAGCACTGATTCCATTTTTTTGTTTTGTTTCTTAATCCGTCATCCGAAAAAAAAGGTTGCACACACAAACCTTGTTGTGAAAATTCGCAATATGAGAAAAAATTTAAAGACACATTAGCTCCTTGTTTCTGTCCACTGACACTGATGTGTCTGTCTCTACTGTCTCCTCCACTGTGTCTCAGATCACATACGTCTGTACTAAACACTTCATATGTTGAACATGCTACGTGTGTTCACACTGCACAGTACGGGAAAATACAGTGTACTACTGGCGTTCTCAAAAAGCTCCAAAAGTTGAGTGTGGAATGACGGACACCTCTCACCCTCAACAGTCGCCATCTTTGTGATGTAGCTAAAGCTACGCCACAAAGATGTCTGTCACCGCTGCGTTGTAAGTTCTATATGTGTTTGCACTAAGCTTGAAAACAGTCATTGAATAGAAGCCATCAGTAATGTTTGTTGGGTCTGCGATGATTTGGTACCACCAACAATAATGTGAGTGCGTTCACTTGCTAGCTAACTTGTGCCTAGCTACAGTGACACATTTTAATCAGCACTGTCGTTGTGACATAAGTTTGGTTTATGTGCGGGCAGGGATAGCGGTCAAATGTTGGTCATGATGCTCCACTGTCTGTTTGCAATTTGTCGTTCAAAAGGAGGACGAAGAAAAAGAGGCAGTTACAAAAAAAAAAAAAAGGCCATCCTCACTTCCGGTAAGTGAAAAACTGCAGTGCGTGATTTGAGACAACACTACCCTGTTGAAAAAAGTGCACCATGAAAGAAGTTCGTAGTGTTCTACATATTAATGTACTAACATGCGATGTGAGACACACTCACACACACTTAAGGGTCCAGACACACCAAACCACCTTCAGAGAACTAGCGGTGACAAAGGCCCCCTGCTGCGTCGCCTTACATCACCGTGTCTCAGCCAAAAGTTGCACCTGAACACACAGCAGAGACTACAGCCAACAGCCAATGAGCAGGTACGTTCTGCGCCTGCGTGAGAGGAAATAAGTCTCCACACCAGCAGACGGCGGTCGTCTGTAATCATTGTTCAAAAAGGGAAACAGGGAGAGCGTCTTGATGCTAGTTAGCCAGTTAGCACATGAACAACACAATCCAGTGTTAAAGAACAGCACCAGTGAACAATAACACAAACCATCAGGAGACATTTCTGCTAAAGAGCTCATTGGGTAAAGAAAAATATCTCTCTGACGGCCCAACATGGACCGAAGGCCGTCTGCTGGCTTAGTGTGTCAGGGCCTTATCATCATCATCATCATCATCATCATCATCGTCATCATATTAGCATGCTAACATTAGCAGAGTCCAGCTGAGGCTGAACGACTTCAGTCCCGCAGGTATTTGGTCATAAACCAAAGTGTTGGACACATTAACATGTTGACCTGATGATGGAGAGTGATTACAGATCATCACAGTACACCACATACATGTTCAGACAGACAGATGGACATTAACATCCAAAGAGACAGGCTGCTAATGTGGCTACACATGCTGAGAAACATTAAATAAAAAAACCTGTTTGTGTTGATGAATATTTTGACTTCAGTTTGTTGACCTGTAACTTCAGTGTGTGTTGCTGTAGTACCTGCACTCTGTGCTATCACTGCGACCTGTCGGGTTCAATCTTCGTCTCTCCGTTCTGTTTCTCACTTGGAGATTTCTGAGACAGTTTGGCAGCTTGGACAACAGCCTGCAACACAGCAACACAGCAACTGTCAGACAACACAGCAACCATCAGAACAGTCAACACAGCAACACAGCAACTATCAGGAGATTCAGAACCATCACAACAGGCAGCTCGTCACAGCAGCACACAGAGTGAAGTTGCGTTTGCACCTTGAAGCTCCTCTTCCTCTTCTGGACATTCTGCTCGGGGTGAAACAGGATGACGTAAACCTTGGGCATGTAGAGCATCCCGAGAGAGACGAAGGCGCTAAGAGACATGGAGACGGTCAGAGTGGCGGTCTGGATAAACATCTGTAGAGACACAGAGAGACGTTTACTAAGAGACAACTTCCTCAAGGTCCACTAGAACCGCCCGCAGGGTTGGAAGGCATGTTTTGGTGCCTCCTGAGTGTGATTGCTGTGTTCACACCTGCCCAGGCTAACTTCACTGAGGGGGCAAACAAACTTGAGTTCGACTGAACCGAACCAAACAGGGCAGGTGTGAAAGCACCCTTAGAATATGACTCACTTTTCTGTTAGGTACTCAGGTGTGTACTTTAACACACAAACACATCTGTATAATAAAGAAACACAGTCTCAGCGTCCTGCAGCTCCTTTCACAGGAAACGGGAGCAGATTTTGGTGAGAGGATCTAAATCTAAAGAGGAGAAACAGGACGACACGTGTGAAGACGATGAGCTCTGAATCTGTCCAATCTCTCCTTTCTTTTCTTTTGTCTCCTCTGTGTTCACATTAATCCTCTGGATGTGTTTCTGTCTGACGCTGCTGTTTGCCTTCATGTTATTTCTGGATTTTATTGTCTCTTTATCTGTTTGTTGAAGCTCTTTGTAACTTTAGTTATTATTCTATTCTTACTTCCTGTGTTGGTTTATAATCTGTTTAATCCAGCTGTTCCCGTCTGCCTGGAAACGACTCCACTCATTTATCTGTCCGCTGCATTAAAGACTCGTCCCTCCCTGAACTCACTCTGAACCACAAACACTGAAAACACCTCTCTGTATAAATGTGGCTGCAACAAAGAATTAACTTTTCATCGTTCAGTTGTTTTTCTGGAGATTTCTACTGAAAGTATGTCCTCATTCAGCCGGTTAAATTCACAAACAATCTTTTTCTCTCAGTTCAAAGTTTCAGTAAAAAACTTGCAAAGCTAGACGTTAAACTACAGGTTTTTATTTCAGTGTTTCAGAAAACTGTGAAAAGTGTTAGAAATAAATCAGCCACTTTGGCTGAAGGATTTTAAATTCTACAAGCCGCTCATACTTTTTATCAGCCACTATTCAGTTATCACACTTTTGTGTAACTAAGTTTAGTGTTACGTTTGTCTGTGCAAATAAAGAACAACGAATACACATTGTTCTCATAAAAAGAATTACTGAATTTCTTAAACAACAACAAATACAGCTGCTGTTTTACATATCATAATCACCTTGAGGGCCCACAGACAGGCCGTCAGATTTCTTGAATTACATTTTTGGTGTCTCTCCCTGTATTTGAGTCTGTCCTGGTTTGGCCTGGTTTGGGTCTTACCTTCTCTGTGGACTGGGCAGTACCAAAGAAAATTGGTACGAAGGCGAGCCAGATGATGCAGGTGGTGTACATGGTGAAACCAATCGGCTTTGCTTCATTAAAAGTCTCTGGAACACCACGACTCTTCACTGCGTACACCGTACATGTTACCTAGCAACAGAATGATACAGGTTACCTAGCAACAAGGGCAGTGCAGCCCTCTACAACAATCACAGATCAATGAAGGATCAATACTGGATCAACAGCCCTCGTTACCATGAGTACGATGCTGTAGCTGAGGCAGCAGATGATTGACAGGTCAGACATGTCACATTTTAGGATGCCTCGGGCCAGGTCAGGGTTCGGGGGGCGGAGCTCCTCATAGTCGATGATGGTATGAGGAGGGACGACACCGAACCACACAAACACTCCGAGGACCTGAAACACACACACACACACACACACACACACACACACACACGTGAAGATCATCCTGAATCATGTGACGGAAACAGGCAGCGGTCTGATACCTGTGGTCTCACCTGGACGGAGATGAGGATGAAGGTGATGATGAGCTGGGAGGCGGGGCTGATGAATTTGGGCGGGGTCACCGACCTCTTGCCCTGTTCGAAGATGCGGTAGATGCGGTTGGTTTTGGTCAACATGGCGGAGTAGGTGATGGCCATGCCGAGGCCCAGCAGGAGGCGCCGGAACGCACAAGCCACCACACCTGGCTCTGCGATCATTAGGAAGGTTATCAGGTAGATCAGGAAGATACCTGCAGAGAGAGAGAGAGAGACAAGTGATGTCATCCTTGCTGCTGATGACATCATCCTCACTGCCGATGATATCAGGAACTTTTATCATGGCCTCATTCTGTCCTATGTTAACTTGTGCACCTGCTG
The DNA here is from genome assembly GCF_006386435.1 of Epinephelus moara. Lineage (NCBI taxonomy): Eukaryota > Metazoa > Chordata > Actinopteri > Perciformes > Serranidae > Epinephelus > Epinephelus moara. Next base: position 45,394,243 of record NC_065521.1, on the reverse strand, counting down.
TAGTCAACTCCTACAGGATATACTGAAGCATGTAGATTATGACCCTTCGGAAAACCACTTTTGAGCAGAGCCATTGTAAATGAGGACGTGTCATCAATGGAAGGTGTTTGCACAGTGCACAGTGGAAGTGAACAGTTGTAGCAACATTGCAGATTACTTGGATTACCTGCTAACTTTTGCTCTGTTAGTACAGATATTTGTTTTTACACAAAAAAGAGACATGGACCAACTGTTGTAAGAACACTGCACGCTCTTTGAAGATTTCTCACCTGTAGAATATGATGTGCTCACTGATGTCGTCACGGTTTGCACTTCAGGTCAAGGAAAACCTGCTATTTTTTGGTTCCAGTGAAGAACTAACTTTCTAACCTTCTAAATCAATTTGTTTTTTGTTGAAATGCTCTGAAAGGTTCAAAATTAGATGCGGGAACTGCGGTCGACAAGGGGTATGATTGGCCCTCAGAGGACAACACTGCCATGGTCTGGGTCTGTCTCCTACCCCTTGTAAATCCTTTGCATCTGAGGTCCCAGGTCTTTTGGGGGCTGCCTGAATACCTGTAATTCAAGAGGATTTTCAACAAGGCGCAAGACACACCTGTCTTCACCAATTACCCACAGACCTCCTTCAGTTCAGGGCACTGCTCTGTGGCAGCCAGCATCGTCTGACCCCTCCTAGTCTCAAGAGGAAGACTTCATCTTTATGGATAGACTTTCTGTCCCTGCATCTACTACTGGGGCCTTAATGACATCATCATCAAAAACAGGCACCATTTTTCAATCATCTTGTAAGCATTTGAACTATCTTCACCATGCTAGATATTCGGAAAGGTGACCATTTTTAGGAAAGTACCCACAAGTCTTTGTGAACAATTTGCCAGAGTTGAGGCAATTCAATCACACCCGGGCACATGTCTGCCTGTTACCAGCCTCTCTAGGGCCCCACTTGGAAGGACCCGTCCTTGGCAGCCTTGCAGTTCCCTTGGTGCTACTTTCAGCCTTGTGGCACTAACTCTCTTACTGTTTCAGCCCCAGCCACTCCAACCTGGCCTGCGGTAACTTCAATGTTCACACCATTTCCTATCACCAGACCCACACCCACATGCACACCTGTTCCCCACTCCGTCATCAGGTCAGTAGTATTAATACTGAGCCATTCCCCCACATTCCCTACCAGATCATCCATCTTAGAAGCCAGTTTTCCAGCCTCTCTTCCCTGCCTGTCAGATCTTACTAGTTATGAATCCCAGCCTGTTTCTTTTGGTCTTCTCATCTGCCTGTTTCTCTTCTGGATTGGTTAACCCGGGTTCCTCCACCTGCCAATTACTGACTTTACCTGCCTTTGCCACTGCCTCTAGCATAGGAGCTCAAGTATCTCACGGTCTTGTTCACAAGTGAGGGTAAAACGGAGCAAGAGATGGATAGGCAGGTTGGTGCGGCATCACGGGTAGTAGTGCTCATCTATCAGCAGTACATGTCACTAGATTTCAAAAGAATTTCTCTGGCATTTCTTCTTCTTTTTTCTTCTTTCTTCAACACACTGAATAATATCTACTGTAATATTTACCTGTCTGCAGCACCCACCTGTCAGTAGGACATAGCTGAGCTCCCTCCCTGCTGCCCTGACGATGGGTGTGTCATTGAAGCGGATGAAGGTGATCACCACGACGCTGGTTGCTATGATACCAAGCATGGCGAGGGAGGCGGGCACTAGGGCAAAGGGGGAGTTCCACTCCAATTTGATGATCGGAGTTGGGCGACAGGCAGTTCTGTTGGGGGTGGGGCGCATGTCTGACGGACAGGTCTCACAGGTGAATTCATCCAGCTGGTACTGATAACCATCACAGAGCTGCAGATGAGTCAAAGACAGATTTTAACACAACTTTATTTACACCACATTATACAAAAAAATGTTTTCATCCTGACATAATTTATTTCAATACAAACTGGTGAGCTGGAAAAACAATAAAAACTCAGGCATCATTAATGCAGCTCCATCAAACAGCTCCAACCTGACCTACTGCCAGACACCAGTAGCACAACAACAACAAACCCAAACTAAGACCTCCATCAGCTGATGGCCCGATATCTGCCCAAAACAAGAAGGTCCAAGGAGCCCCAAATTTTAATGCTGTCTATAAAACATATGCCAATTATGACAGTTCAGTTTGATTCTCTGTGTCACAGAGTGGTGACGGTTTTACCTCACAGTGCCAGCAGCAGGGAACTCCTTTCACCATCTTCTTCCTCTCTCCTGATTTACAGGGGAAACTACAGATGGAGTCTGGGACTGATTTATCTCCTCCTGACCACTGCATCTCCTCCAGCTGACAGACAGACAGGTGGCGGGACAAACAGGTGGAGAGACAGACAGGTGGAGGGACAGACAGGTGGAGAGACAGACAGGTGGAGGGACAGACAGGTGGAGAGACGGGTCCAAAGTGAGACAGTAAGACTTTATATCATCAGATGCTTTCCTCAGTTTCATTTCTGTTCAATCCAATCAGCTTCTTACGTTGAGTTTCAGGTTATTGGTCCACTGGCCAATCACATGGTAACCAGGATGGCTGTGATTGGTCATCTGGAATTGGAAGATGTCATAACGACCGGGAGCGTCTCCATTCTCATTGAACAAGACAGTCGTACCTGCACTTCCTGTTGGAGACAAACAGAAATGGATGAGTCAGAGACACGAACTGAAACAGTCACAGCATCAGTTGTCACACACCTGTCACCTGACACCTGAACAGTTCACACCTGAAACAGTTCACACCTGATACAGTTCACACCTGGAACAGTTCACACCTGATACAGTTCACACCTGATACAGTTCACACCTGAAACAGTTCACACCTGGAACAGTTCATACCTGATACAGTTCACACCTGGAACAGTTCACACCTGGAACAGTTCATACCTGATACAGTTCACACCTGTCACCTGACACCTGAACAGTTCACACCTGAAACAGTTCACACCTGATACAGTTCACACCTGAAACAGTTCACACCTGAAACAGTTCACACCTGATACAGTTCACACCTGATACAGTTCACACCTGAAACAGTTCACACCTGATACAGTTCACACCTGATACAGTTCACACCTGATGTCACCTGACACCTGAACAGTTCACACCTGAAACAGTTCACACCTGAAACAGTTCACACCTGATACAGTTCACACCTGGAACAGTTCACACCTGATACAGTTCACACCTGATACAGTTCACACCTGAAACAGTTCACACCTGAAACAGTTCACACCTGATACAGTTCACACCTGATACAGTTCACACATCTGACGTGATCATGACAAAGAGATTAAACTCACTGAAAACTCCTCATGTGATTGATGATATGAACTTCAGTTTGAACAGTACACAGGTGAGGAACCACACACACAGAACAGTGTGTTCCATAACATCTCACAGTGAAGCAGCTGAGACAGTTTTTACTTGTTATAACCATCAAACACACTGTCGGGTACACTCTGAAATCCAACTGATTCTGTTTCTGCTCTGTGATGACACTTCACCAGATTTTATCTGACAGATCAGAACTGTCAGTTCATCACTTTTCACAGTTTGAACGTTTATGTTTTTATTTTCTTTGTGCAGAAAAAAAGATGTGAATAAAAACAGCTGGATAGAAACACAATCTTCTTTTTCCTCCTGCAGAGTGTTTTCAGCAGCTGCTCACTTTAATTATTAACACACAGTAACACACACACACACACACACAGTAAGACAGTGAGTCCTCAGAGGGAACATGTAAAGTGCATTAACTTATTTTTAACGTATTATCTCTGAATAAAGAAGAAGCTGCTGACAGGGGGCGGAGGGTGGGGGTCATGTTATTTTACACACATTTTGTGAAGGGCCAGTTACCTTTGTTTCACAAAAGCAAGTAGAGCAACTGAAAAACAGAGTTTTGTGTGAACAATCCATCCAACAGTTGTTGAGATGTTTGAGCAACATGCTGCTGACAGGCTGAAGACAGAAGTTCAAACCCTGCCTGCTTTCTGACCTCCACTCAGCTGACCAATCACTGAGTCCTACGGGTATGATGTCAGAAAGTTTAAACATGTTAAGTGCTTTGAGCACAAAGTGATAACTGAGACTCAGAGAAGTGTATCAATACTTGTACCAATGCTCATTTTCTAATCTTTTTGCAGCCACACAGTCGGAGGACAATCAGAGAGGCTTCAGTGAGACAATCAACCTGAAACTATCTAAGGTAGGGCGACAATGTCTGTTATTACAGCTACAGAATCAGACGCTGTTAAAGGGATAGTGCACCCAAACATGAAAATTCAGCCATTATCTACTCACCCATATGCCGAGGGAGGCTCAGGTGAAGTTTTAGAGTCCTCACATCCCTTGCGGAGATCGGCGGGGGAAGCGGCTAGCA
>NC_065521.1:45381981-45389471 GCF_006386435.1 Epinephelus moara | reverse complement strand
GCAGTCAGAGCTACAGGCTACAGTGAGGCTAAAAACAGAGTTCAAATGACGTTTTTCGAAACAACTTTTTATGTCGGGGCTGCAGCACACTTGGATCACTACAGATGAGCAGTATGGAGATATTTTGTGGTTTCAATTTTGTGTTCTTGGACGGTAGTCTGGGGCGCCGTCAGCCATTAGGTGTGCTTGCCGCTCCCCCCGCCGATCTCTTCAAGGGATGTGAGGACTCTAAAACTTTACCTGAGCCTCCATCGGCATATGGGTGAGTAGATAATGGCTGAATTTTCATTTTTGGGTGCACTATCCCTTTCAGCTCACCAAGTAAACTTCCACTCATCTCGCCTCTCCACCACACTTACCTGCCAGCAAATCATCTGTCCACACATCTTCTGCTCTTGTTAGTCGACCACACCCACCTCATCAAGCCAAGTCTGCTCACCTGTGCCTCATTACCTCCTGCCACTATAAAGACCCCAGCTTCACAGACTCTCTTTGTTCTTTGTCATTCAATGCAAGACTTTTAAGCGTGTGCTCCTGGTCTGCTTCCTTGTTGCCGACCTCACCTGTCTCTCGGCTCTCCTGCTTCGTCTGCTCCCTGGTAAACCACTCAGCCTTATGTCCCTGACCAAGAGCTCTGTTTCCGCCTTCACGATTTGTGTTCATCCGTTTCCTGTGGCTGAGTAGAGGGACTACCAGTCAGCTCTACGTTATGAGTTTACCTGTTCTGCTGCATGTGATTTCCTGTGCTGTGGAATACCTCGCTGTGTGGCTGCACATTCTGCCTCTGTGTCCACGCTGCAGGATCCACTAATTGCCACCGCTGGCTCCTCGACTCCTCACCAAGTCTGACCTACCTACAGCAGGCTCCTCAAAGGTGTGTTAGCTTCAGTCACATGTGTTCATCTAGAATCAGACCCTCTGCTCACCTGACATCACCTCCCGTCTTCTCCGTCACGGTACCACTGCACACGTTTGAACTGTTTGCTGTTTGTGTGCATCCAGCAGAAGCCACTGACTCACCAGCTCTGCTTTGGCGTGCCACATCAAGTACTTTGGACTTAACCTGTGTCTTGGAAGGTTCTGAGCCATGATACTCACTCTCACTGTTGTTTCACCTGCCCGCTCCTTCTGTGTTTGACAAGCGATATATTAAAGATCATTACAAACTGTCTGATCTGCCTTTGATCCTGCAATTGGGTTCCTACCACATGCGTGACATGCACATGAGCACACTGCAGAGACTACAGCTGATGATCAACCAGCACGTACATTCTGCTCCTGCCGAGAGGAAATAACTCTCCACAGCAGCAGATGGCAGTCGTTTGTAAACATCATTCAAAAAGGGAAACAGGAAGAGCGTCTTGATGCTAGTTAGCCAGTTAGCACATTAACAACACAATCTGAGCATATATACCGTGCGCCAGTGAACAATAACACAAACCATCAGGAAATGTTTCTGTTAAAGAGAAAAATAATCTGTCCTGATGGAACAAGTTTGTTTTGGTCTCACTCCCTCTGGACTTAAACGCTTTGTTTACTCAACTCACTGACGTTTCTCTTCTTGTGCGCTGAGCTGAACTGACAATCAGAGGGATTTTATTCACCAACTGGCTCCACCATTGCTGACACAGATTCAACATGCTGAATTGACCAAAAAAAAAAAAAAGACAATGGAGGTAGACAAGGGCCAACGTTGCGGAGCTTGATGTGTCAGGGCCTTCAGATGATCTGACCAGCACTTTATTAACTTAAAATTGGTTCCCTCAGGGGTCACCTGAGGTCAGCAGGTATCAGCCTCTGTGTCCCTGTTCTGGTTTCTGTCTAATCTTCTGATCTCTTTGAACCAAACATGGAGTTCGTCAACCTCCTCAGTGAGAACACACTTCTGGTGAACAGATTAAATATTCAGATGACAGAGAAGATGAAGATTCATGAGGAGAGGGAGACAGGCAGTCAGACAGACCGGTTTCATGGCGTGCAGCTCCGGCTCTTAGAGATGAAATCCTCTCAGTCTTCCAGCTGCTGCAGCTTCTCACCTTTATAAAATATGGATTTGATGTCTCACAGAATGAAGCTGCTGCAGTTTGTTGTGCTGCTCTGAAAACAGTTTCTTTCTGTCATGGTGGACTTCAAACTGACTGAAGACTCAGTCATCAGGTCAGTCGGTCCTCCAGTAACTCCTTAGGTCAGCTCCATCTGATGGACAGGATATTCAGTGTCCTCATGTTAGACAGAGAAGACAGATGTTTGAAAGAGGAGTAAAGGAGCACATCTATGTCACACTACAACAGGAGGTCAACTACACCACTGATTAGACGCTAAAGCTTTGTCTCCACCGAGCAGTCCAGTCCAGTTCAGTCCAGTCCAGTCCAGTCCAGTCCAGTCCAGTCCAGTCCAGTCCAGTCCAGTTCAGTTCAGTTCAGTTCAGTTCAGTATTCATTAGAAAGGTTATTTTTCCATTTCCATTGTGAAAAGTTGTGGATGTACTGACAGAAAGTCTCCATTTTTCATCACCCCTCTGTTGGGGTACCTAGCCAACCTAGTCTCACTCCAAATTCGTCAAGCACCAGCACATAGGCAGTGACTTCCAGTGTCAGACACTGACAAAAAAAGCTGTACTTTAATGTCAGCATGATACCCGCCGGTCGCTGTTATCGTGTAATGGTACCCAGTGGCATCAGGGGAAATGTGGCAGGCCAACAGTATGAGTTAAGGGGGTGAAAGTCCAAGTAGGACGGGGGGAGGGGTGGTGGATGGGTCCAACAACCCCGGACTCTCACCCAGGAGGCTGGTGTTCACTTCCTGTAAGATTGTAAAGCCAAACCCTGTTCTTTTTTCCTAAACCCAACCACGTGCTCTTGTTACCTAAACTCAGCCACATGTGTACGTTAGCCAAATGTAACCACATGCGTTTGGCCAGCTGATTTGGCCCAATTCTGGGGCGTCATTCATGCCGAGTGTCAGCTGAGTTGGACAACGCGATGTGGCCTAGCTAATTTCATCCGGCATGCCGAGTTCAGGCCAATACTGGGCCAGGTCATTTTTGATAACGGCCCAGTAATGGCAGTGTCGGCCGTTGGAATTGGGCCAGCTCATTTTGCCAGATTCTGGGGTGTCATTTATGCCAAGTCTCAGCCGAGTTGGGCAACTGGATGTGGCCCAGCTAATTTAATCTGGCATGCTGAGTTTGGGCTGATGCTGGGCCAGGTCATTTTGACTACCTGGGAACCTCCACGAGACTTTGAAGAATCAACCTAGACAGACCCGCAGTGTCCAGAGCCTTCAACATCTCATGCTGAATCTCATACAAACCTGGTGCCTTGTTACCGCAGAGCCTCATACTAATTCAGAATCCTCTGCCAGGGATAAAGGTAAGGCTTTCCACAAGACTTCCAGATCTACTCCTTCCATGGAGGATGCATTAGTCAGGTTTAGGAGTTCCTAAAAGAGCTATTTCCCGAGTTAGCCCCAATCATCAGTTCTCCTCCCTGCTCCCTACAGCCTGGGGAATGATGGAGCCAGTCATCTGATGGAGCCAAGACTTTCAACTAAAACCTTGACACCAACAAAAGTCCTTGTCCCTGAACTCCTACATCACTTTGGCAACCACAGAAGCTGCAATCCATCTGGCCTACAAATGCTGCTTCAGGAGTCCTCTGGGCCAATCAGCCTGAAAAGACTTCATCAGCTTCATGGCCTCCTTCACCGCCAGCTTTCACCAGCAGGTTCTGAAGGGCTTTCACAACATGTAACCACAACTGTGTGAATGCAGGTCCCCAGCCTTCCTTAAGGTGCAAGAGACAGTCCTCTGGATTGAGTTTAAGGCCTCAGTCAGATGTTTCCCTTCAAACAAAGAACCATCTGGTTCTCTGAATACAGCAGTTCCAGCAAAGAGTCCAGACCTGGTTCTGTGTGTAGAGCCAAGTCCAACTATATCTAGTTGGTATGAGTCCACCTTCTGCAGTAACTCTGGCTGCCAGATGCTCACAGGTGAGGTCCAGTCTGTCTTCCAGGTGAGGTGCTGCAGATCTGATGTTGTAATGTTGCTTTGATGGAGATTTATATTTTCAGTGTGTGTTCTTACCGTTGAAGTTGACAGCTCTGATGTAGTCGAGAAACAGGCGTCCCTCCACAGGGTCCATGTTGCTGCAGACTCCAGGGCTGCTGGGACACAGATCCAGGTGCATGCTGTGTAGAGCATAAGCGACGGCGTAAACTGCATCGATCACAAACTGAACCTTCCCCTCCTGCTCGTAGGATGAGTCCCGGCCAATCCTCTCCTCACCTGTAGGGACAGACACATGGTCACATGACATGGGGGGCTGTTTGTGTTGATTGAAAGGTGTTTCACCACCAGGTAGACCCCACCCCCTCAGTTGTGCGTACCTGTACATTTCTTCTTGTCAGGGTCCAGTTTGATCCCAGGTCGGGTCAGTTTACACCTGAAGTCGTCCTCCCAGAACTCATTGAACCAGATGTTCCTGCGGTTGTTCTCCAGGGAACGAGACATGAAGTACTGATCGAAGCCTGTTCAACACACATACATACACACACACACACACACGCACACACACACACACACACACACACAAATGTTATGTAACTTATATTAAGTTATGCATGCTATGTTATGTTTGTTATGTCATGTCATGTTATATTACGTCATGTCATGTCATGTATGTTATGTTATATCATGTTATGTATGTTATGTTATCTTATGTCAGGTTATGTCATGTCATGCCATGTATGTCATGTATGTGATGCCATGTCATGTCATTTATGTTATGCCATGTTAATGTCATGTCATGTGACAGATGTTATGCTATGTTATATCACGTTATGTTGTTTTGTACGTTATGTTATCTTATGTCAGGTTATGTCATGTCATGTATGTTATGTATGTTATGCCATGTTAATGTCATGTCATGTCACATATGTTATGTTATATGTTTTGTATGGTATGCCGTGTGTCATGTCATGTCATGTCATGTCATGTATGTTATGTATGTTATGCCATGTCTTGTCTTGTCATGTCATGTCATGTCATGTCATGTCATGTCATGTCATGTCATGTTATGTTACGTCATGTTATGTTTTGTATGTTGTTATGTAAGTGTGATGGTAATGGTTTTTATTTTTACCGTCTATTGAAGCCCGTTTGGGCAGAATGGTCACGGCGCCCTCGGCGACGTCCTCCAGCTCTGCGATTGGTGAGCTCTTTGCTCCCCAGCTGTCCGACCCCACAAACAAGAAGTGACCGGTCATATTAGCACGCTTTGCCGCCTCGAGGACACGCCTACCAGGAGGACAGGGGAGTGGTCAGAGTGGAGTCATGTGACCACAGTTTGTGAACGTGATCGGTTTGTTTTGTTGTTGTTTATATGAACTGATGTTGTTTGTGATTTTACTTGATGTCATCTTCGTTGGCGAAGATGATCACTCCTCTGGCGTTACTCGTCTCCATCAGACGTTTGATGATCTTGTCAAATTCTCCGGCTGTTGGCTCGCGAGGAATCTTTACCGACTGAGCAATACACACCCCACCTGACAGACAGACAGACAGACAGACAGACAGACAGACAAATAGACAGGTACACAGAGAGACAGACAGAATCAGCGTGAGGGAGGGAGACAGTGTAATGTTCGCCATCTTTTCCAGCTGTTGTGAGTTTTTGATGGTGTCTGATCTCAGATGCACTCTGGGAGTGGAAAGGGATTTAAGTGTAATGAACATTTGCCTGATAACAACACACCACCTGCCATCTGTTGTAAATTTTAAATTCTACCTAAAACCTAAAGTTGACATTTTAAAACTTTAAATCAGTTCTGAATGTTTTCAGGAGGCTGACGTGACACTGACAGAATTACAAATGTTGTTTACTTCCAAACTTTACATTTCCAGAAAAAAAGCATACTTTTTTACATTATTACAAAAGGTATTACATCATCTGTAAAAATGTTATTATGATATCAGTGAGGACATTTTACTTTATTATTGGTAGAGTTATAGCATTATTGGGTTTTATTACATTTTTAATGAGGCTGAATGTAAATATGATGACATTTTCAGACATGGTTACATTTTGGGGTGCCGCAGTGTATGAACTGTTTCCTGTGGGAGGTGTGACAGAAGCTTTGTGGATAAAAGCAGAAAGAGACTGAGTGAATAAATGATGATGAACATGAGGAGCTGAAAACATGATGAGGAGACTGTACCCTTCCTCACATAAATACATGAAACAGACTGAAATGTGACGCCCAAGCTCCCTATTTTCCAGGAAATCCAACGTTCAACTTTTGGAATACAGCAACGTGCACCACATGTCATGTGATGAGGAACAACCAATCACAGCCTTTGTTCTGTAAATATCAGTCTGAGGTAAATATTGAAGAGAGGTTGATCATTTTAGTGCAGAGCTTTAGAAAGGTTTACATCTGTCCCACAGACAATATTTTGATTATTATATATGATTATTATTTTCAATCATGATTAATCGCTGAATTCCAGTATTTTGCATTTCAGAACCGTAGAAGTTTGAAGTGTTTGAAGTCATTCACTGTCCAGTGATCTGTGGTTAATGTGACAGCATTTGCACTTTTCCGTTCCAGTTTACTGTCTTTCTCTGATTCGTAAAGGTCCTGTATGTGTCAAACTATTGTTCCCCCCTAACGGTACGACATATAACTGGTCACAACATGTCAACCTGAGGATGTCCCCTTAATATATGATATACTTGTGCAGTGTTGTGTCTGTGTCACTCTGCAGTTACACCCTCAAAATAGTAGTCGGCGACAGGGTTTCTGTGAAGTGCTGTAAAGTTTAGTTGATTCAAAACACACATTAAACACACATTAAACACACATTAAACATGGCGTAACAGAGATCATTTCAAACACAAGTACACAAATCAGCTTCACTATAACTCGCAGCATTCACAGACAAACACTTGTCTTTATCTGGACACATTTTCCCCACAAATACAACATGCTAGCGTTATTAGCACAAACCTATGCCATTTTACATTGTATAAATTAGCCTAGCAGCTAGCAGAGTTTTCTAGGAAGAATCACACATAGGACTTAGTTTCATCCACGGGTCTGTGACGTTTTGTTCACTCCAAAATAGTGCTGTGCCGCCTTCGACAATGCGATTTCCTGCTGACATAAGTCTGATTAGCTGCACCTGTTGGCTCAGCTCGTAGGTGTAGCTCAAACTTGAAGTACTTCGGTGATATTTTAATTCCATTTGACTCAAGGTGCAGATTACTTTCGAGTAAGCAACTGAACTGTCTGGGAGGTTTTTTTTTAAGTAGAAGGAGCCATTCAAAAGTGCAGTGGTGCATTAAAGAGACAAAGTAAGGGTGCTTCGAAGATGACATACCCAAATTAAAATGACTGTAGCTTCTGAACCGCTCTGACTACATGCATGCATGAGGTCTTGCCAGAAAGAAAACTCCCTGAAGTTTCTTGTGAAAGTGTCAGAAACACTC
>NC_065521.1:45380579-45381919 GCF_006386435.1 Epinephelus moara | reverse complement strand
ATATCACCAAATAAAGCCATATGAAACGTGAAAGTTATGATCCCACTTTCTAGACGGTATATCTCAGCCAAAAATAGTGGTAGGAGTGAGACTCTTACCTTTTATAAAAGAGCTAAGTCCCCGCTAACGGCTCTGCATAAGATCGCGACTAATCCTTTAACTTTTCCCGTTTCACCACTCATCACAATTTTGGACTTTGTGTGTTTAGGCTGCTCTGGTGCAAAATACATAATAAATAAAAGAAAAACGATGCCAGATTCCGGAAGCTGAGAGCTTCCTGAAGCCGAGAGCTTCCTGAATCTGGTGAAACCAAACATCACATGGTTTGATGATGTAGTGCGCCTGGGAGATACCATTTAACCGAGGAGGGGGGGAGCGCGGCCGCCGGCGTCCTGGCGGAGTTAGAGAGGTTAAAAAGAAAAAACTATTTGGACCTTAATTGCAACACAAAGCATTAATGCTGACAGCCCTACTTAAAAAAACAACGTCTGGAAGATGATCAGCTCTGAGGGTTTCTGGTAAGTAGGTTAGGTTCACTTAGTAACACCAGGCTCAACCTGCCTCCTCGCCCTTTGGCACAAAAAATGACGCAGCATGTGAATGAGCACTTGTGTAGATGATGAGCATAAACCATGTCCAAGTTTGGGAGCACACTTTCCACAACCTTCTGGTTCTGATGATCACACACTGTCACAACTCATACATGTTAAGATAAGAGGGGCTGCTGTTGTCATACCACAGAAGCTAAATATTTAGCCTAACCCCTGAACAACGTTTGGTGGTTCATTTTAGAACTCCAGAGAGGTAACACCTATTTTTTTCAAAACCCTCAAGCCTATTTACAACAGAAAATTTGGCACATCGGGAAGAAGAGAAGAATAAAGCATAAGAACAGAAGAAAGTAGAACCCTGACGTACCAGCCTCTCTGGAGATCTGCATGAAGGCGTCGACTCCGCTCTCTCCGTAGTTTCCCTCAGAGGCCAGCGTGGAGACGTAGTTCCAGCCCAGAGCTTTGACGATGTCCAGCATGGCCTGAGCCTGGTACGAGTCCGGAGGAACCACCCGAGAGAAGAAGTCGTACCGGTTATTATCGCTGAGCTCCGGAGCCGTCGATGCATAGCTCACCTGAGGGATCTAACACACGGACCAATAATCAATAATCAGTATTTATTATCACACTGGTTATTTCAGGTGGTAAATGTTCATGTAAGTTAACGTTATCTGGCTAATGATGGAGGACGTCAAACAAAATATCTCCTATCGTTACCTGAAGCTCGGTGTACTTGGACAGAACTTTAGTGTCTCTGAAAGACTGATGGAACAGAGGAGGATGGCACTG
>NC_065521.1:45355579-45378079 GCF_006386435.1 Epinephelus moara | reverse complement strand
CTGAGTGTGTGTGTGTGTGTGTGTGTGTGCAGATTAATGAAGGACTTTACATTAACGAGCTCCTAAAAGCAGACCTCGTTATGACAGTCATCATCATCATCATCATCATCATCAGACGCTTCACTGGAGCTCGATCTCTGTGTTCAGGTCAGTTTGTCGTTTTCACAGAAACACATGAAGCTGAAGTCAGAACCCTCTCTGACATCACAGCCAACTCACACTGTGATTGGTCGAGTGTGTAGAGGTGAGAAAGTGGGCGGGGTTTGAATTTCTCCCTCAGATATGTCTCTGTCACTTTTCATATGAACAGGTTGACACTGTGAACGTCTTCAGGAAACACTGAACGTGTGACAAGTTGTCTCCATATTTAAGACCTTTGCACACTGAGTCCGTTTTTTCGATTGTGAAACAAACTGTAACACACAGAAACCTTGCACACGGAGTCTGATGCATTTTTTTTTATTCTATGTGTTGCAAAAATTCGCAGTAAGGGACAAAAATGAAAATACACATTTCCTCTCCTGCTACTGTCCACTGGAGTTATTTATCTGTCACCACTCTCTGTCCCTATGTCTTGCAATTTGGCACCGCAGCTCCTGTCCTAGTGTACCAGAGTTTGTATTGCATGTAATTCTACTTCCTGTTATTGCTATAATGTGTAAGGCATGCAATATGTAGTTATGTGGTTATACTGGGGTAATTGGCTCAAGGGCGCCCTCTCTCAGAGGTAGCAGGTAAATGCCACTGCAGGCGTTAAAACATTGCCACTTAATGAGAGACGTGCCTGAGGTGAGTTGTTGATCATAGCACTGTGTGCAAATATTGTGTCTATATGTTCACCATATGAACATATATTCACTGTGTGTTATGGAAATGTAACTGGGATGAGTTACGAGTGGGTTAATTAATGCACTTTGTGAAACAGCTAGCTTTTATGATAAAATAACGTGCTGTTCTTTTGTAGCGTGCTGTGTGTGAGGCGCCTGTGTTGAGCCTACAGCATGACTGACCAGTACATATCCTGTTCCTGTTCAGAGAATAAAGGGTGGTGTAAAAGGGACGACGAGCCTCCTCATTATTGAATACACAACACAGATTCCGAGGGTTGCTTACCAGCAGTTACAGCGAGGCATAACTGAGTTCGGTTACACTAGGTCCTCTTTTAATCTGTATTTACATGCTTCTTTTAGGCAGATTAATATTCAATCAAGAACTCAACTTCCATTGTTATGCCAATGACACTCACCTCTGTGTCTATAAAACCAAGATTCCCCAAACAGGCTGGGGGTTGACATGCAGCAAAGGGCCGCAGGTTGGAATTGAACCCCCGGCTGCTGCGGCAAAGACACAGCCTTTGTACATGGGATGTCTGCTCCACTAGGTGAGCTAGTGGACAACTCTCTAAGGAGCCGAGCAGTATGTTACGGTTCAGTTCGGTTTGGAACGCATTGTTTCTGTTCCCACAGTGAGAGTTGTGGATGGTAGCAACAGAAGCGTTCCTTAGCGTCCCCATGTTTGGTCCCCCCTCTGTTGGGGTACCTAGCACACAGATCTGGTACTAAAAGGTGGAGCTAGAAACCCTGCAGTCTGATTGGTCAGTAGAGGACGGTCACTCTGGTTTTATGTAACCTCTGTTCATACATCAGTAAACTACAACTATAAAATGAAAGAGAAAAAAATAACTTCATTCACTGGGCCGACTGCCGGCAACTTTTAAGGTGGAACGTTAACTTGTAATGTTACTCAATGCATGAGTTGATGACGTGAATCCATCAGCACACCTTAAATTTCACTGTGACAACTTTGACCATCACTTTAGTTTTTATATGACACACACTTTTAGTAATGACTTTAAAAATATAGATTAATTTGGAGCGGATTATGTGAAGGTCATATATTCTAATCCTCACTTCCTGTGGGCTACAGCAACACTAAACCCCTGAGCTTGCCTGAGAAGGACTAAATGCACAAAGCTGCTATTTTTAAATATCCCATGGAGAGAGACTCTCACTGCAGCCTGTTCTATTTTGTTCTGAAAATGTGGGCGTGCAGCCTCGTTCTGTGGACGATAAACCAGGTGCAGACTTCCATCTGTGTCACCGCTGATGAGGAAATACAGTGAGTGCTGGACGTGAGTGACAACAACCCCGCCCACATTTAAGAGGACTGTCTGAACAGACCGAGGGTCTAGGTACCATGTCTGAAGGCTTACTGCTGGTTCCAAAGGGGCTGGACTGAAAGGGTTTGGTGGAGACGAGGTTTTTGATTTCAATTTACCTTTGACCAATCATGTCAGTAATGTCATTTTTATTCTTCACTGACTAAAAAAAGTTATTTTATTTTACCTATAATTGACTATTGAAATTCACTCTTTACCTGCATAAAAACTAAAGCAGGCTCATGCCTTCAAATTGCAGCGAGACCCATTTTAAATAGACCCTAAATAGACGAGGAGATGTATCAGTTTGTATAATTTGTGAAGCACTTTGAAACAGTGTTTTGAAAGGTGCTATATAAATAAATAAAGTTATTGTTATTATTAATGCTGTCAAAATGACATGTTAATTTCAATTAATAATCACATTGAAAATAACAGCGGCACAGTTGCAGCGGTTAGTGCTTAGTTTGCATGTTCTCCCTGTGTCAGCGTGGGTTTCCTCTGGGTGCTCTGGTTTCCTCCCACAGTCCAAAGACATGCAGGTTAATTGGTGATGTCCAGGGTGAACCCCGCCTCTTGCCCAATGTCAGCTGGGATAGGCCCCACCCCTTCTGCAACCCCCAACAGGATAAGCGATGGATAAACAAATGATAAAATGAATGAATTAAAAATAATGCATTAAAAATTAGCGCAGATTACTGCTTTCCCTGGTGCCCTTTGACCCTGTGTGTCATTGAAGGCCACGGTGTCTTTGTCACATGATGGAGGCAGACGAGACGACACTGCTCGGCCCCGTGAATGGAACATGTACATTTTAAAAAATCGCCCAGATGGAGCTGTTGATAGGAGCACCGTTCTCTGCAGGTTCTGCAAGAAGGAATTTTGAACCATCGGAAAAGGACAGAGGTGTCGTATCCGGCACAGATCGTAAAGATCTTTGAGGCAAAATTATAATGAATCATATTTGGCTATACTGATCAAACTGGCTCAACTAAACTCAGTCTGCTTCCAACGAGAGACACCTGTTTCTGTTCCAGCTGAGATTTCAGACCACCAGGAACCAGGAACGTCTCTCAGATCCATATCTGCATCCGCTAAAATAACTGATGGAAAGAGGAACGATCCATAATAATAATGGTAAAATATTCCCATGATGCACCTCTGTGGCCGAGTGTTTCTGCTGTTTCAGTTATAATAATCTGCTGAAACACACACACGCACGCACGCAGGCACGCACGCACGCACGCACGCACGCACGCACGCACGCACACGCACACACACACACACACACACACACACGCAGTCATTAAAGGCTGTCATTAGAGACGGTCAGTCATCCAGACACTAACTGTCTGTTTAAAACATTAATCCACAAACCAGACTACTTCATCCACCCTCCGTCTGTCTGTCTGTTCACCTGTCTCTCTGTCCATCTGTCTGTCCCTCCATACTTCTACCAGCATGTGGAAATGTTGACATGTTGCACTGTTCACTTTTGTCCTCTGCCCCGGTTCAGACTGTCAGCCGGAGGCCGACTCCAGTTCTGCCTGAGAGGCTGAATTTAGGACATTAATCCCCCACAAACAGAGACAACTAACATACATGATGACACATTGTTCTGTTTGAAGAGTTCACATCCTCCAGGGACCACATCAGACCAGAAACCTGAGCTCTGCTGTGAAAACAATAAACAGCAGAAGCTTCAACCTGCTGGATTTTCTGTTCCACTCCAACCTTTTATATCGTCACACATCAGATGGATCGATGGACTGAACATAGGGTATATTACCAGGTGTATTACCTGCATGTTACCTGTATATTACCAAGTATATTACCTGTATGTGTATTAACAATGTTACCTGTTAATTACCAGGTGTATTAACTACATGTTGTATGTTATCAGGTGTATTACCTGTGTGTTACCAGGTATATTACCTGTATATTACCAGGTGTATTACCTGTATATTACCAGGTGTATTGACTACATGTTGTATGTTATCAGATGTATTACCTGTATGTTACCAGGTATATTACCTGTATATTACCAGGTGTATTAACTACATGTTGTATGTTATCAGGTGTATTACCTGTGTGTTACATGTATATCATTTACCTCAAACAGTCGCAGGATGTTGGCCACCATGATGGACACGGAGCTGGCCGACGCTCCGATCACTCCCACCACCCTCTCTGGTTTACGGATGATGGGCGGCTCTCCGTTGGAGCAGCGGATGTCGGACGTGTCTTTCTGGATCAGCGCCTGGACGAAGGTGAGCGACTGCTCCAAAGCGTAGGTGTCTCTGGAGCAGGTGTCGAGGATGCGGGCCCCCAGGGTGATGTTGGGCAGCAGGTCAGGGTCGCTGTTGATCTGGTCCAGAGCGTACAACATGGCCTCCATACGGTGGATCCCCTTCTCCTTCTTCAGCTCTCCACAGGGCAGACCGTGGGGGCCGCGGGCGTGGATGGGGAACAGCCCACCCAGAGTGATGTCACCAGGTATCTTTATGGAGTGGGGGTGGAAGTGCTGGTGGGAGGCGCTCACCTGTACCACCTGTCCACCAATCCAGAGCCAGAGAGACAGCAGGAGGCGGGACCATAGTGAGGACTGATGAGGTGTCCGTCCAGTCCAGAAGAAGATGTGATGATGACAGTGGTGGAGGTGGAGGGGGGAGGATGTGGGGCCTGATGATGTCATACTGAGGTGATATTCAGGGGAGACTGTGCATCCTGCTGCTTACACCTGAGGAGACATCCATCCATCCATCCATCAGTTAAAAGGCTAAGAAAATTTTTACCAAATGATACATTAATGCATTTCCAGCAAATATTGAAATAATAAAGAGTCTTAATGAAACATGTGCAGTGTCACATGTTTAGTGTAAACTGTCACATGACCAGAGCTGTTTACTTCCTGGTTGTACCATGAGACGAGGATCAAAGCCAAACAAAAGGTTAGTAGAGTGTTAACATCAAGACAGGAAAGAGATTTTTGGTACACATTATCTTAAAGGTGTCTGATGTTAATATGTGCGTGTGCAATTACTCAGCTTTGCTACACAATACATAAGGCTGAATTTATACTTCTGCTTTGAATTGATGCCATAGCCTGACGTGCACCTCCCCAGAAATGTAACTACACATCTTTCACAGACCTCCTGCCTGTTTCTGTAAGCTGAAACCATTTCCCTCAGTGGAAACAAAGCTTGTATTTACTTTAATTTCACAGATAAGAAACAATTAATTGTGAAGACAATAAAGCCTCCACAAAATATAATTTTAAGTCTTGTGTGTGATTTATCCTGGCTTCATATGAGCAGAGGAAATCTGTGCTCATCGCCAGGCTAATGTATACAATGTAAAATGCCATAGGCTTGTGCTAATAACGTTAGCATGTTGTATTTGTGGGGAAAATGTGTCCAGATAAAGACAAGTGTTTGTCTGTGTGTGTTTAATGCGTGTTTGATGTGTGTTTAATGTGTGTCTAATGTGCGTTTGAATTGTGTTTAATGTGTGTTTGACTTGTGTTTAATGTGTGTTTGATGTGTGTTTAATATGTGTTTAATGTGTGTTTGATGTGTGTTTGATGTGTGTTTGACTTGCGTTTAATGTGCGTTTGATGTGTGTTTGATGTGTGTTTAATGTGCGTTTGATGTGCATTNTTTAATGTGTGTTTAACATGTGTTTGATGTGTGTTTAACGTGTATTTAATGTGTGTTTGATGTGTGTTTAATGTGTGTTTAACGTGTGTTTAATGTGTGTTTAACATGTGTTTGATGTGTTTAATGTGTTTAACATGTGTTTGATGTGTGTTTAACGTGTGTTTAATGTGTGTTTAATGTGTTTAACATGTGTTTGATGTGTGTTTAACGTGTGTTTGATGTGTGTTTGATGTGTGTTTAATGTGCGTTTAATGTGTGTTTAACATGTGTTTGATGTGTGTTTAACGTGTATTTAATGTGTGTTTGATGTGTGTTTAATGTGTGTTTAACGTGTGTTTTGAATCAACTAAACGTTACAGCACTTCACAGCTGCCAACTAGTGTTTTGGAGGTGTAACTGCAGAGTGACACAGACACACCACCGCACAAGTATAAATGCTCACAACCGCTCCCGCTTAAGGAGCAGGAAAGTCCATATAAGGAGGGCAGGAGTGGTGGATGGGTCCAACAAACCCTGGACTTTCACCCAGGAGCGGAGTGTTTCCTTCCCGAATGCCAAACCAAGATGTTTTATTCTAAAGCTAACCACGTGCTTTTGTTGATGTCCTGGTGTTGGTAGTGCGTCCTGGGACGTCAACAGCAGACGCAGAATGCAGCACGTCATATATTAACATAAAAGGCCACTGACAAAGTGGTGATATATGTATGTAGAAGGGTTTTTGATATGTAAAGTAGTCTGAATATGATAGAGCATTCGAGTGGTAAAGCTGTGGAACTGCCAGTGACAGAGTTTCAAATGTGTTAATAACTGTGGTGGGACAGATCAGTATTTTGATGACTGCGGAGGAGATAACGTTAATTCGGTCAATAAATGGAAGATACAACGCAGTATCCCACCGATCACTATTGTGACCAATCATAAAACACTTTTTAACCTGTTCCATGAACATTTTAAAGAATAATAACTGATTATGTCAAAAGAGTCAGATGACAGATGATTTGGACAGTTTTATGTCTGGGGAAAAAAAATTGGGATTAAAAGGGTTAATTAAAACTTGTCATGTTCATATATTAAACACAGAAATACTGAAAACAGTTTCTTTTGTTTAATTTCAGGTCTAATTATCTGCTCTCTTTATTGACTTTTTTACTTTATTGGCCTCAGAATTGATGGATGTTTGATGGCAACTGAAAATAAAAACAACAGTAAATTAAACATACAGCAGAAGGTGCATCGTTGAAAGTTTGTAGGGGGCGTTACTGAGACATTTTTTGAAACCAGAGTGCAAGACCCATATAATATCAGAATTTCCACCACTTCTGGTAAGTGCGCAAAATTTCATGAATTTTTGAGCGTCTTCAGACCCTCAAACGAGAGATTTATTTCTAGGAATATTGATAATAATAAGCCCTTCAATTTCAAAAGGGTCCTCGCACGGCGTGGTGCTCTGGCCCTCACCAGTAAATGTGGAATTACACTTAAAGCCTGTAAAGTATTTCAGATTAGAGAACTATGGGACAAGCAGTTATTGGATGGAGGTTCTGAATTCAAAGGCAGACGGACTTTAAAATTATTTCCAGTCATATGTGAATGTGATTGTGTGTTTTTTTTTTTTTTAAATCATCATTACCAACATTTATTGGACTAAACTTTTCATACAGACAGTGAAACTAAAGCCGACCAAAATCATGAATCATGTTTCATTACTTATACACAAAATGTATTTTCCAATATCCACGAACTCTTCTCTCGTTCATCCTCCACCTCCTGTAAAACACTGATCTGCAGCACAGTTTCTAAAATGCTGACACGCTGTTTTAGAAACTGTTGGAGACACTTTGAAGACAGAATGACGGCAACCTGTGTTCAGTTTGTGTGTGAACGGTTTTTAAAACGTACAAACCATCTGAAGGGACAAATGTGTTCAAATGAGAAAACTGTAATCTCATCATCACACTGTAAAAACCACACAGCAGGTGAACACTGAGGCTCAGCACAGAAGACGCTGCCCAGTGTTTCACATATACTCATTATTACACTGAAGGAACGACAGGGTCACATCTCAGTTATGTTATATATGATTCATGTTACAAACTGAAACTAAAAACAGGACACTGGTGGGATTCCAGTTTGGAATTATTAATATTCAATTTATTGTAAAAGAAAATATGCTGGGATTTTTAATATATTTCAATATGTGTCCTGCAGAAGTGCACAGAATTTACCGTCACTCTGTCTTGAATTTTTTAAGGGTTTTTAAAGCGTTACCATTAAAACTGTGCTGCAGATACACAGTGTTTTACACAGTGTTTTACACAGTGTTTTACACAGTGTTTTACAGGAGGTGGAGGATGAACGAGAGAAGAGTCCATGGATTTTGTGGGAAAGTAATGAAATATGATTCGCAGTTTGGTCGACTTCTGCTTCTATGACTGTGTCAACTGTTTTGACGAATGCATGTTAGTTATGATAATAATAATAATAATAATAGTAGTAATAATAATAATGATAATGATAATAGTAATAAAACACTGTGAAAGATAAATCAGTAAGAGCTGAATGATTATTGAAGTTACATTTTCTCTAAGTAGCTGTTATTTTCTGTCACAGCCGCTCTCTGTAAAGTCACAGTGAATCAGAGGTGTTTTTAAATTTTAAATTATTATTTCTGAACAAACCATGAAAAATAATCTAGAAAATATAGAAACATAAAAGAATCAGTAAAACAACAACATGCACAATGTCATAGTAATGTAATAAATAACAAGTAATAAAAATATATTTAACATTAATACTTATATATGTATTTTGAATATATATATTAAAATATAGACATAGATTTATTATATATTAAATATATGTTTATTGTCTCTCTGTGTGTGTATGTATTTGTTTATTTATTTATTTATATATATTTTATATTTTAAATAAATATGTATTTATATTAATCATTGTAATAAATAATAATTAATATCAGTACATAATATTAATATGTATATATATTTATTAAAGATATATTTATCATATATTTAATATTTGTTGTGTTTTTGTCTGCATTTATTTACTTCTTCATATATATTAAATTTAAAAAATGAATATATATATATCTATTATTCATTGATCTAATAAATAAGAAATATAGCAGTTTTATTAGTGATTGATCTGCAGATTGATCGATGAATGTTTTGGTTTGTAAAACATCTTTTAGAATAAAAAAATGCCCAAAGTGACGTTTTTAAATGTCTTCAGTTTACTGTGATGTAAAACTCAATCGATGATTAAGACGTCTAAAATCAGCTGTTAATTGATTTTCTGTTAATCAATAATCAATTAAACTCTGACACAAGAGAGGATGGAAATGTGTACGAATGATTGATATTAAATCTAAAATCAGCTGTGGATTGATTTCCTGTTGATCTGTAATAAATCAAAACTGACACAGAGTCCAGCTCAGTGAATATCGGATCGATATAATCAATAAACTCATCAGTTTGTTTAAATTACTCAGAATTTTTTTTTTTAATTAAATGTGACGTCACATCAGCAACTAAAATTTGGATCAGTGTGTGACATCAGTCCAGTTTGAAGTCACTGGTTTCAAACAGCAGCTGAATATAAACCAGTTCAGTTGTGTGTGAAACTCACCGGAGCGGAGTCCCGTCTCCTCCCGGTCCGAGCTCACTCCTGGACCCGCTCAGCTCCTCACGGCCGCCGGTCTGCTCCGGTCAAACGCTCCGCTGCTGCTCCCGGGGAAAGTTTGGGTTCACCTCCTGCTGCTCCTCCGGTCAGAGGAGGACTGAGGACCTGTCTGTCTGACTGTCTGTCTGTCTGTCTGTCGGTGTGTCTAATTAAGACATGCACATGGACATGTTGCTGCGCGTGTGTGTGTGTGTGTGTGTGTGATCTCAGAGTATAGCAATCCGATAGTGACCTCTGCTGATGACTGTGAGTCATGACTGTTCACCTGTTCAGATGTCAGACAGGTGTTCAGTGTTTACCCCTCATGTGTAAACTCACTTTGATCTTCTCACACACACACACACACACACACACACACACACACAGCTCTGAGTCCATACTCAGCTGAACTTTAATAACCACATTAATATGATCACAGACTCTGTGCTGCTCAAACATATCAAAGGACAACATGTGTTTATCTGCAGATGACCTGGCATGTCTCTACAGGTCTGGAATAGGTCTCTGCAGGTCAAGTCTCTACAGGTCTGGGACAGGTCTCTGCAGGTCAGGTCTCTACAGATCTGGGACAGGTCTCTGCAGGTTTGGGACAGGTCTCTGCAGGTCAGGTCTCTACAGGTCTGGGACAGGTCTCTGCAGGTCAAGTCTCTACAGGTTTGGGACAGGTCTCTGCAGGTCAGGTCTCTACAGGTCTGGGACAGGTCTCTACAGGTCAGGTCTCTGCAGGTCTGGGACAGGTCTCTGCAGGTCTGGGACAGGTCTCTGCAGGTTTGGGACAGGTCTCTGCAGGTCAGGTCTCTACAGGTTTGGGACAGGTCTCTGCAGGTCAGGTCTCTGCAGGTCTGCTTTGTGTCCTCAGAGTCCAGACTAAACATGGAGAAGCAGCATTTTAAAGCTCTCACCGCTTTTAAACGAAGACTTCTGTTTCCTGCTGCCTTTTATTAAATCAAATATTTGTTCATTTCTTACGCTGCACTGTAACTTTGATTGTCGTAGTTTTGTTTTAATTAAACTTCTATCCTCCAGCTCCCTCATGGTGTTACCATGTTGTCTGAATGACTCTGATGTTTGGTGTTGAGCATTTTGGATCACCTTGTTGCCGCAACGTGCTGTAGAAATAAACCAGGCTTTCTGTGTGAACGGCAGCCTGTGGATAATCCATGGTGACACCAAGTCTGTGTTGAGGCAGCAGTCAGGTTTAATGCATGATGGGAGATGGTGTCTGTTGATGCAGCAGAGGACTGAACCAGGAAGTGACATCAGTTTGTTACTGAGGTGTCCTACGATAGCAGCATCAGCAGCTGGAACCCCGCAACCGGACATGACCCAGCCGAGGTCAGGCCGATGCTGGGCCAGGTCATTTTGGTGACGTACGGTTGAGTCTAAAGAGCCTCTCTCTAACCTGGCTCCATCGCCATGGTGACAGATGCTGCACACCTCACCTGAATAACAAACAGTCCCTATTAACTGATTAATGATGGAGGGAGGGTCAGGCATTTTCCAAATGTCACTCAGGGAGGCTGAAGGAAAAAGATCTCAGGGAGAGTCAAAATTTAATAAAGCAAACAAAAACCAAAAAAACAAAGCTTTTATTATTTTACATAAATAGACTATATGATGCTTGTTAAAGGGATAGTGCACCCAAAAATGAAAATGCAGCCATTATCTACTCCCCCATATGCCAAGGGAGGCTCAGGTGAAGTTTTAGAGTCCTCACATCACTTGCAGAGATCCAAGGGGAGAGGAGGTAGCAACACAACTCCACCTAATGGAGGCTGACGGCGCCCCAGATTCAAACGTCCAAAAACACATAATTGAAACCACAAAATATCTCCATACTGCTCGTCCGTAGTGATCCAAGTGTCCTGAAGCCCCGACATAAAAAGTTGTTTAAAACCTCATTTAAACTCTGTTTTTAGCCTCATTGTGCAGCACAGGTGTGTTGCTACCTCCTCTCCCCTTGGATCTCCGCAAGTGATGTGAGGACTCTAAAACTTCACCTGAGCCTCCCTCGGCATATGGGTGAGTAGATAATGGCTGAATTTGTGTATGGCCTCTAATTTCCAGTTTGATTATATCAGTCAGGTTGCTGTGCTCTCTGGTCGATTCGTCCACGCCTGCTCTGAAAGAAACTTCCCATAAAAACAGATTTCATTTCAACAAAAACCTGAGTTATTACGTCTGTCACATGATTGTAGATTTATTTACAACATTTTATACAAAGGGATGTGAAGGTGTGGTGACAGGATGAGCACCTGCACAGGTAAAAGATGAGGATGTCAGACAGACACTGTGAAACTGGTGATCTGTAACTGACGAATCAGAGAGGTAATAACTAAGACTGATGAGACTCCATGAGCTCTTTAAGGCAGGTACAGAAGGCTGGAAAAGATCGGTAGGTGGGAACAGAACTCAGACAGCCCCGCCCCCTGCTGAGACTGGCCTGTGATTGGTTGGGGAATGTGGGCATGTCAGCACCAGTTCTTTACAATCCGCTTCCTGTTTCCATGGAAACAATCTTGTCCAACAGCCAATCAGCTGTCCGTCTGCTGTTACTCTTGTTGGCTGGAGTTGAATATCTTGGCTAACAGCGAGACGTTCGATTGGCTCTTCTGCTGTATGAGGCGGGCCTTGTCCAGGTGCTTCTGGGAAACAGTGTCTTTCCTCTTCTTCTTCTTCATCTGGATCTCCTCCTCCGTCTGACGCTGAGTGAAGTCCCACGTCCTGTCGTCCACCTGATGGCGACAAATAAAGTTTTACTACAAACACGAGACATCTACTTCCTGTGTGTCCGTCCTGAAGAGTGTCCCCCCTCTGTGTCTAACATGTTGGACAGATTTGATGTGAGGACAGACGCCGTCACACTCTGAACACACTGTACAGATGTGGAGACGCATCTGTGATACTGGGCTGTATGAAGAACAGGTGAGTTTACCTGTTGTCCGTCTCTCTGTCTCTTCCTCCTCAGCTTGTCCAGGTGAGCGCTCTTATCCACGTTGTTCAGGTAGAAGTTTGTTTCTCTCTTTGCCTGAGACACTTCAGTCCTGAGTCTCTGCTGGAGAACCGTCTGCTCGTAGGCCAGCCGCTCGCTCAGGTGAGTCCACTGGAACCTGTGCAGGTACTACAGACAGAGAGACAGACAGAGAGACAGACAGAGAGACAGAGAGACAGGACATAGATTGGTGACAGTGTGACATCAAATCCGGACTAGAGATAGATAGTCCTCATGGTCACCTGCTTCCTGCTGTGTGACATCACAGCAGTGGACCAGTGAAACCGTGGAGGACAGACTGTACCGCCTGTGATGTCACACCATTAACACCAGGTGAGGCAGAACAATGACAAACCTCGCCTGCACAGCTGACCAATCGCAGTGTGAGGTGGGTGTGATGTCAGAGTGTTTCGGGAAGTTACAGACACAGTCAGTCTCAGCTACAGTCCTCGCTCAGGTGAAATAATCAGGATGTATGACGTAACTGTGATGTCAGCTATTGCCGGGCGGACTGTACCTTGATGCACCAGAGGTCGGAGGAGAAGCGCTGGCGTTTCCTGCTTCCCATCGGCGTGTTGTGGAGAGACGAGGCCACTTTCTTTGCCACACGTTTATCTCGAAACTCCACCCACCCTTCAGTGAAGTCACACCTCCTCAACCCCGACTTCCTCTTCCTCCTCCTCACCTGTCCATCTGAGGACCAATAGTTCACTGATCAGTAAACAGGAAGCTACAAACTGTCTGAGGACAGAGGAGATGAGGACAGAAGGAGACGAGGACAGAAGGAGACGAGGACAGAAGGAGAGGAGGACAGGATGAGGACAGAAGGAGACGAGGACAGAAGGAGACGAGGACAGAAGGAGAGGAGGACAGAAGGAGAGGAGGACAGAAGGAGACGAGGACAGAAGGAGAGGAGGACAGAAGGAGACGAGGACAGAAGGAGGCAAGGACAGAAGGAGACGAGGACAGAAGGAGATGAGGACAGAAGGAGATGAGGACAGAAGGAGGCGAGGACAGAAGGAGAGGAGGACAGAAGGAGATGAGGACAGAAGGAGAGGAGGACAGAAAGAGAGGAGGACAGAAGGAGAGGAGGACAGAAGGAGACGAGGACAGAAGGAGACGAGGACAGAAGGAGACGAGGACAGAGGAGACGAGGACAGAAGGAGACGAGGACAGAAGGAGAGGAGAACAGAAGGAGACGAGGACAGAAGGAGATGAGGACAGAAGGAGGCAAGGACAGAAGGAGACGAGGACAGAAGGAGATGAGGACAGAAAGAGATGAGGACAGAAAGAGATAAGGACAGAAGGAGGCAAGGACAGGAGGAGGCGAGGACAGAAGGAGATGGGGACAGAAGGAGGCAAGGACAGGAGGAAATGAGGAAAGAAGGAAGCAAGGACAGAAGGAGACAGGGTGTGTATATATGTGTATATGTGTGTGTTGTTGTGTATTTGTACAGGAAGTACCCTCCGGCTGAAGGAAGACGCGTCCGATCTCTCCGTACACCGACAGCATGTTCCTCAGGTGTTTGGGGCGGAGCCTCGGAGGAATGTGACCCAGGTAGATGATCCCTGGAACACACTTCCTGTCTGGACAGGAAGTCACTCTGACAGATTTCTGTTTAGCCTTCTTCATCCCTGCAGCATCTTTATCACCATCCTCCTCCTCCTCATCACCTCCTCTCGCTGCAGCCTCCTCCTCCTCCTCTTCATCCCCATCTTCATCATCACCTCCTCTCTCTGCAGCCTCCTCCTCCTCCTCTTCATCATCACCTCCTCTCTCTGGAGCCTCCACCTCCTCTTCATCATCACCTCCTCTCTCTGGAGCCTCCACCTCTGTCTGAGCTGTAGTCTTCCTCTCCTCCTCCTCTTCCTCCCTCCTTTCCATCTCTCTACAAACAGACAGATTCACTCTGAGGTTTTCCTTCATCGTTCATGACAAATGGACAAAAGTTTGTGGACGCTGCTGATTTCAGGTTCTGTTTTTGGGATCGCTGTAGATGTCTCGTGTGTTGAACACAAACTTCATTATATATTTTTATTTTCTGTGAGTAACCATTTCCTGTCGCTGCCTCTGACCAAAGTTAATAACTGTAGATTGTTGTTATTTACTAACAAACCTTCAGAGAAGTTGCAGCATGTTACTGTAGCTGAGGCTCTGCTGGGTGCCACTACTCATGTTTACATTAATGACGTATTCCCTCAGCTGAGGATCGATTATAAGTCGATTATTGACTAAAGGAACCTGACCCTGACCAGGTGAGGATCGGTTACCATGGTGATGGAGGCATGTTAAAAGAAAACTCTTTACACGTCGTCACGTCAGTAACACACTGCTGTGACTTCATGTCGCTCTGCAGTGTTTCTACTCTGAAGCTGAACCAGTTGAAACAGACCTGAGATCAGTTAATTAACCAACAGCTGGAGGAAGAGTTTAATATTAACACACACTGTGTTCATAACAATAACAACAAATAATCTCACCTTCAGTTTGACTTTAAAATCCTCATCGACACTGCAAACACACACGTGCGGAACGTTTGTCGCGTCTCAATGACGAAAGCAAGCGTCGCGTATCAAAACTCTGCTGATACACAGCTTCCGGTTAACCCTTCAAAATAAGACTTTGGGAACTAAAAATAGTGCAGTTACTGCTCGGCTTATTAAAAGTTAAATACGTTTGTTTATGTATATAAATACATATAATTTTGTGTTTGCTTCCGTGTGTTTGTCACTTTACTCGGGGACACTGAGGCGGAGGGTGGTGATGTGCAGAAAACATGATCCTAGGTGAACTGTGACAGTAATAAATGTTCACTGATTATTGGAAACTCTGAAACAATAACGTGAGAATTTTTAAAAATAAAAACAAAGCTGTGACAGTTATTCACAGATACATTTATCTATAAAAAGTAGAGACTGTTCTTTACTTATGACTTCAGTTTTTTTAAATTAATTTAATTCATGTATTCCTTGACCCTCCCTTTTTAATGAGACATAGAATAAAGTGATTTTGATGAAATATCAATATTAGAAGCTCAGATTTGGTTATTGGCTTTTTCTGGCAGAAGCACGTTGTGTCCAAGGACTGAATCCAACAATAATTTTTGTTTTGCAGTGTGATAAATTGTGTAATTTGGGCTTTATTTTATTTTTTTTCTACAGAAAACATGCCTATCGTCTTTTCTAAAAATTGCCAAAATTACCAAAGTTTTTCAAGACAAAAAAAAAAAAAAAAAAAAATCAGTAGTAAAATAAATACAACCATTTCAATCTTTATGCCCCTCCTCTAAACCAAAATAAAAAACACAAGTACCTCCCTAAAAATTGATTTGACATATCCATTATCCATAAATCACATTTGATTCAGAGTTACATTTTAGATGACGATTTAAGCAAACCTGGTTGTTTGGTTGTTTACATTGTATTGCCTTACTAAAAATAAATAATAAAAACAAGTCGATTCCAATATTGTAGTTTTAAATATTTAGCTTATTTCCAGACAGTCAACATGACAATAGTGAAATATTCACACTCTCCCCACCAGACTGGAGACAGATGTGATACTGAAGGATGGAGGGAAATAAAATTCACTCGGAGTGGAATTAAACAGTAAATTAAATAAATAAAATATGAAAAATATCTAAGAGATTGTAGACACCTTGGAGGAGGATGGACGTCTAATTGTCTGACACAAAAACCTCTCACAGGAAACTAAACATTATTGTTCATCAGCTCCAACAACTCTTACTGTGAAAAGTCCGACCGGAAGCTGGTCTGAGCTGAACGGCATGCTGGGAAAACTGTCATGGAGGGATGTTTTGAAGCGGAAGCTAACGTTAGCAGTTAGAAGATGCAGAGGTCGGTGTCCAGTTTGTCTCTGAGTCCCAGTGTGAAGATGAAACTGGTCACGGCTGGTTTCCAGTTCACCGCAGACCTGCTGCACCTCAAACCGCTGCAGCTCAGCAAAGGTACAAAATATCTCCGAATTAATCCGTGTGTCAGTTTCTGTCTGTCTCCAAACTCATCATCATGTCCCGATTTTAAAATCCTTGTTTCTTGACTAACATAAACAACAAACAGGTGAAGATCAGTAGTAGAGAGTAACTAAGTACATTTACTTAACTACAGTACTTATGTGCGTTTTGAGGTACTTGTACTTTAATCTGTCTGTCGCTTTATACTTCTCCACATCTAACTATGATGCAATAATATCATAATAAAGGTCACATTGACCACACTGACTGTGTGCTGCTGCTCTACACACACTGATTATTATTGGATGTCACTGTGGATTAAAGAGGGTTGAATGTTTTGTGTTGCAGAGGCCAGTCTGTCCCAGCAGGAGGCGCTGGAGGTGCTGCAGGCTGTGAGGAGGGAGGGAGGAGGAGGTGATGAAGCAGCAGCAGCAGCAGCAGCAGGAGGAGGAGGAGGAGGAGCGTCGGCCTCTCTGACAGCTCTGGAGCTCCTGCAGAAGGAGGAGGAGCTGAGGAGCATCATTACGTTCTCATCTCAGCTGGACGCCATTCTCGGAGGAGGACTTCCTGTTGGGAAAACTACCGAAATCTGTGGAGCTCCAGGAGTTGGAAAAACCCAGCTGTGGTCAGACACACACGCACATGCACGAACACACACACACACACACGCCATCACCAGGTCACAGGCTCAACTGGTGGTGCGTTTACTGTATCAGCTGATAATCAGTGAAGTTAGAGACGATCTTTATTGATGACATCATCCTCTCAGCCTGCAGCTGGCGGTGGACGTTCAGGTCCCTCAGTGTTTCGGGGGCGTCGGAGGTCAGGTGGTCTACATCGACACCGAGGGAAGCTTCCTGCTTCAGAGAGTCGTCGATGTCGCTGCTGCCGCTGTACGACACTGCTCCTTATTGGTCGAAGACGACGAGCAGCGAGCCGCCATGGGGGACTTCACCGTGGAAACCATCCTGTCCAACATGTTCCTGGTAATGATGGCAGGTCGTCATGGTAACAGAGCCCTGTCACAGTCATGTCACCACACAGAAGCAGTTTATAATGATTCTGATTGGCTGTCTGTCTCACCTCTCTCAGGTACGTTGCCATGACTACGTGGAGCTGCTCGCCGAGCTCCACCTGTTGCCTGACTTCCTGTCTGACCACCCGAGGGTCCGCCTCCTGGTGATCGACAGCGTGGCCTTCCCGTTCCGGCAGCACTTTGACGAGCTGTCGCAGAGGACGCGCCTCCTCAGCGGCCTCGCCCAGCAACTCATCACCATGGCAACCACCCATAACATCGCTGTAGTAATGACCAACCAGATGACCACCCGGCTGCGGGGTAGCCAATCGCAGCTGGTCCCTGCCCTCGGAGAGAGCTGGGGCCACGCCCCCACCATCAGGCTCCTCCTCCACTGGTCGGGGTCACAGCGGCTGGCGGACATCTTTAAATCTCCAGATCATAAGGCGGCCACTGTCCAATACCAGATCACCTCGGAGGGATTCAGAGACGTTGACCAATCAGAGCAGCCGCCGAGCAAACGGCCCCGGACACACTCCGTCCAATCAGCTGCCAGCTAGAGAGACACCGGCTGCTGATTGGCTAGAGAGACCCTGATGAACACATGAACACGTGTCTGTGTGAAGATTCAGTCAGAGTGAATCTCAGCTGGAAAGAAAAGAACACAGATACAGAAACACAGATGCCTCATTGGCTGCTGGATTGTTAATCAGCAGTAACGCCATATTGGAGAGGTCGAGACTTCCTGTGAACAAATGACAGTAAACAGGAGCTGCAGTTTTACTGGACAACAAGAACTACAATGTTTATATTTCTCAACTAATGGCAGCAAGTGGGTTTTATATTCATGTGTTCATATGGAGCAGTGAGTGACAACAACCCCGCCCACATTTAAGAGGACTGTGTGAACAGACCGAGGGTCTAGGTACCATGTCTGAAGGCTTACTGCTGGTTCCAAAGGGACTGGACTGAAAGGGTTTGGTGGAAACAGGCCTTTAGGAACCAGCAGTAAGCCTTCAGACATGGTACCTAGACCCTCGGTCTGTTCACACAGTCCTCTTAAATGTGGGCGGGGTTGTTGTCACTCACTGCTCCGTCCAGATGATTGTCAGTGTCACTTTAACCCTGTTTAAATAAAGCTTATTAAAGTAAAGTAACAATAAAGAGCTATTCTGTTCTAAAAAGCTTTATTAGTTATTTCTGTGATGAGCTGCACATCTTTTCATTTAGGGACTGTTCTTTACTTATCAGAGGAGGAGGAGGGTGTGACTCTGTTTTTGTTTGTTTGCTTTACTTTCGCCGAAGCCACAAATATTAGTCCTTGACCCTCCCTGAGTGACTGGAGGAAAACCCATGACCCTCCATCCTCCATAAATGAGTTATTAGATTTCTAAAACTTACCCTCTGATGTTTGAAAGTTAAAAGCTGAAGATGAAATGCTGGAGTTTAAAAAGTCTCAGTTTTTCACTCTTGTCGTGCAAACGGTTTATTTTTGGACGCATTTTAAATGACACAGAATAAAGTGATGATAAACTTTTATTTTCGTCTCAAGTGATGTGTCCAAGGACTGTTGAAAATTTCAAAATCCATTTTTACAGTTTCTGGCTGCAATAAATGGTGTAATTTTGTTTTCTTTAACAATTGTCAAAAATATTTAAAGAAAACAAACCTGTTCTCCTGTTAAAGACATATTTATACATGATATAATAATAACAATAATAACAATACTATAGATTAATGTATATAAACATATTTATATAAACGAGCTGATGCATTAAATAGATGTAACTAGGACCTAGCATGTCTTTATTTTTTATTAATGTGTTTGTATAATGAAGTCATTTAAAAAATTAAGTACCGGAGGCGGCTGTGACGTCACTCCCGGTGCGGTGAGTGTCTCCGTCAGGACGCACCGGAGGAGCGGAGCTGAGCGGAGCAGCAACATGGCTGCAGATTACTGGGAGCCAGAAAGCCCCGAGACTCTGTCAGACTGAACCGAGCCAAAGACAACCCGGGACAGACCGGGACAAACCCTCCCGGTGAGTAACACACGCCGCCGAGCTTCGTGTGTCACCGGGAAACCGTTTTATTCCGACGTGACGGAGCAGCAGCTTCACAGATAAAGCCGCTCCGCCTCCGCTGCTATTTATATCACACCGAGGACATTTACTGCAGCACATAGACGGGTCCCGTCCCGTCCTCCACACACCGATACACTAACATGTAGACGGAACACACTCAGGTTATAGACGGGACCAGAACCGGAGTGATTTGTGACGTGAGACAGGAGCGGAGCTGTCCGTCGGTCCGTCAGGTGTTAGACTGTTACCTGTCTGTCACATCAACACCGACCTGCGGTCTGTACTCAGGGTTTCAATGTGATGATGAGGCTCTGCAGGTGATGAGGTGTGACCTCACAGCTCGGTTCTGCCAGCAAAACTTTATTTACAACCTGCTGACGACACACAAACACAAACATATTTATATTCTGTTGTGGTGTCTCGATTTGATTTAAAGCTTTTGTTTCAGCACTGAAGGCCGAACCATCGTTAGACTGAGGAGTTGAGTTCATGCCCCGACACTTCATTAGGGACTGTTCGTTACTCATGAGGGGGAGGGGTGGTGCACAAAGGAGGGGGCATGTCAAGTGTTTCTTTAAACACCGGGGAGGAATATACACATTTAAATGGACGTATTTTATATTTATTTTACCACAAATTTAAAAATTCCTTCAGAAGGCCTTTAAAAAATTCTATAAAACCTTTTTTTTTTTTAAAAAAAAAAGTAAAATTCTAGAATACTTCTTGGCTATTTTTTGCCATTACAGTTTTTTGGCTTTTTTTTTTTTGTTTCAAAATTTCTGTAATTTTTTTCTGTGGAAAAAAAAGGCTTTTTTAATTTTGGCGACTTCTTTATCCTTAAAATTAATTGTTTTGTGTAAAATGTCTGCTATTTCTATCCTTTATTTATTTATTTTTTATTTTTTTTGTTTAAATTTTTCTGGCAATTTCCTCTGGCTTTTTTATTTCGTGCAATTTTTTTTGTCTGTAAACATTTTTTGGCACATTTTTTTTTTTTAAATTTTTGGCAATTTTTACAGAAAAGATGTATGGAAGGCATGTTTGAATATTTTTGGTGATTTTTTTCTGTCTTCATTTTTGGCAGTTTCTAAAGAAAACAAGGCAGGTTTTCCTTAAAAGTCGCCAAAATTACATCATTTATCGCAACGAGAAACTGTAAAAACAGAAATTATCATTCGATTTTCACATTTCCGATGCTGCATGGACACATCATGATGGAACACTTCGGAATGCTTCAGAAAAATAGTGATATTTTATCAAAATCACTTTATTCTATGTGTCATTAAAAAGTACAGAACAGTCCCTTAAAGGTGCAGTCTGTAGGCTCAGGCTTATGTAGCCTGTGTGCCAAACATGTAGGAGAACTATGATAGATGACGCAGGAAAGCAAATGTCCCTGTCAAGAGTCAGTGTTTGGTTTGTCCCTTCTGGGCTACTGTAGAAACAGCATAGCGATCTCTGTAGACAATACCTTGCTAGATATGTAGATATAAAGGGCTCATTCTGAGGTAACTAAACACAACGATTTTTATTTTCAGGTGATTAAACACTAAAGAAAACATGGTTATGAATACTGTACTCCATGTCTGCTGACAGACGCCCCTGAATCCACACTGGAGCTTTAAAGAGCAGCAACATGACATCAGCTGTGATGTAACGGCCGACTCTGAGACCACACTGTCAAATTTAAATCATTTATTTAAAATCGTCGAGATCAAAACCACATTTCAGTCCTTTCTGAATTCAGAATTGAAATGGTGACATCACTTATATTTTGGTATCCTAGCCTTCATTTCCTGTGTTTACCTGTCCAGGTGTGGTCTCCAGGCTGGCTGCCCCGCCCCCCTCAGCGTCACGCCCTCCCCTGCCCCCCCGGCCCCCCCTCATGGAGAGGATGAGGAAGATCAAACGGCAGCTGTCACTCACTCTGGGGAGGGGAGGGGCCGGGGGAGGGGACAGGACGCTGAGTGACACCATCAACCAGGAAGTGACATCACACAGTGACTCAGGTAACACACACATGCCCACCCTCAGTGCCCCCCGATCCCCCGGGTACTTAAAGGAGAAGTTCACTATGTTCAGTGTTGATGGTGTGTGTAGTTAGTTAGAGCTGAGTTTTCCTTCTTACACAGCCGTTACCTCAGTTCCTACATGTACCAGGATGCATTGCACCTGAGCTCCTGATGCTCAGCCCCTGAATACTTGCCAAACCTGCCCAGCACGTGGAGGCGGGTGTTTTAAACGCTGATCTGTTTACAAAAAGTAGAGGCGTCTGAAATAAATTACTGAACTGTTCGACAGGAGCAGTGACATGAAAACAACATGAATATAATAACACTGTAGTGTCATGAACAACAAACAGACCTCATGGGCCGCGTCCTCCAAAGTGTTTCTTCTGAGGCCGGCGTATTTTCATACTTCCACACCGGTGAGAGTCGTGGCCGGAGGCTTTATGTTTTCAGGTTGTCTGTCCGTCCATACGTCCGTCCCATCCTTGTGAACAAGATATGTCAAGAATGCTTTCCCTTGAATTTCGTCAAATTTGGCACAAATGTCCACCTGGACTAAACAATGAACTGATGAGTTTTTAGCTGTCAAAGGTCAAGGTCACTGTGACCACTGTTTGATGTTTCCACCACAGACAGTCCTCTTAAATGTGGGCGGGGTTGTTGTCACTCACTGCTCCGTCCAGCACTCGCTGTATTTCCTCATCAGCGGTGACACAGATGGAAGTCTGCACCTGGTTTATCGTCCACAGAACGAGGCTGCACGCCCACATTTTCACAACAAAATAGAACAGGCTGCAGTGAGAGTCTCTCTCCATGGGATATTTAAAAATAGCAGCTTTGTGCATTTAGTCCTTCTCAGGCAAGCTCAGGGCCCGTATTCACAAAGATTCTCAGAGTCCTCTGGATTAGAATA
>NC_065521.1:45340596-45351964 GCF_006386435.1 Epinephelus moara | reverse complement strand
ATCTATATTTTTAAAGTCATTACTAAAAGTGTGTGTCATATAAAAACTAAAGTGATGGTCAAAGTTGTCACAGTGAAATTTAAGGTGTGCTGATGGATTCACGTCATCAACTCATGCATTGAGTAACATTACAAGTTAACGTTCCACCTTAAAAGTTGCCGGCAGTCGGCCCAGTGAATGCTGCATTAAAATTTAAATGTCACAGTGGTGACAGGGTGAAAAAAGTGACACCTGACTCCTCCCTCTGATCTGATTGGTTGGTTGGATTTATGATTTTGATTGGTCGTCTGTTGGAATGACCAATCGATCAGTTAATTGATCTGCTTCTCTGATCTTTGTTTCTCCCCCCCCCCCTTAATCAACCAATCAACATCCTCCATCACACATTAACTCCTCCCACCCCTCCATGATCCCACCATCACCTCTACACCATCCCTCCATCACCTCGCCACCATCCCTCCATCATCTTTCCACCATCCCACCATCATCCCCCCTCCATCACCTCTCCACTTTTTTTTCATCATCCCTCCATCATCTCTACATCACTCTTCTGTCATCCCTCCACCATGCCTCCATTACCTCTCCATCCCTCATTCCCCCTCCATCATCCCTCCATCAGAGGTGGTGTCTCTTCGTGGTTCCTCTGGAAGTTTGAAGGTTCGAGGTTCGTCTTCATCAGTTCAGTCTCTCCTACAGTCGTACAGCAGCTCACTGAGGAAGCCTCGAGGCCTCGGACGCAGCCTGAGCTCCTACCTGAACCACACCACCAGACTGGGTACAAATACTGCAAATACATGTACAAATACTGCACCACCTGAACCACACCACTGCTTTTGAATCCAGAGTATCCTGTAGTACTCTGTGCTGTAGTACTGTGTAGTACTGTGTAGTACTGCTGTCAGATTCTGTGTTCATGTTGTGTACGTGTATTTGTTTGTGTATTTTCAGAGATCGTCCATGAGGATGTGAAGATGAGTTCAGATGGAGAAAGTGATCCGGCTTCTTCATCAGATGACGTTCAAAGTCCCGTCAGAGTGAGACTGAGAAACAAGAAGATCTCCTCTGAGGTACACACACACACACACACAGATCTGTAAACACACATTTAGTGGGTGACGTTTGTCTTTAACAGAGAAAGGACAATCAGATCTCTGTCTCTGTCTCTGTCTCTGTCATGTTTCAGGACATCAACAAACGTCTCTCGTTACCGGCCGACATCCGTCTTCCAGACGATTACCTGGAGAAGTTTAATCTGATTGGTCCGGCTCTGTTTGAGCAGCCAATTAGCCGAAGGCTGCGCAGAGTGTCTCTGGTACGTCTTCCTGTTTCTATTGTATTCTATTATCTGGTATTCTCAAGTCTGGTGTCTTGATACAGGTTATATATGAACCGTCTGTCTCCCTGTCTGTCTCTGCAGTCAGAGATTGGTTTTGGGAAACTGGAGACGTACATCAAACTGGATAAACTGGGAGAGGTGAGGACTCATCTGTGTTAAAGTGAACAGACAGTTTGAATCAAACCCTCTCTACCTGTCTCTCTGTCTCACCTGTCCCTCTCTACCTGTCTTTCTGTCTCACCTGTCCCTCTCTACCTGTTTGTCTCACCTTTTTCTCTCCACCTGTCTCTCTGTAGGGGACATATGCTACAGTGTATAAAGGTCGCAGTAAACTGACTGATAACCTCGTGGCTCTGAAGGAAATTCGACTGGAACATGAAGAAGGAGCTCCATGTACTGCAATCAGAGAAGGTACTACAGTACTAATACTGTACTACAGAAGTAACACTACAGTATTAATACTGTACTACAGAAGTAACACTACACTAATACTGTACTACAGAAGTAACACTACAGTACTAATACTGTACTACAGAGGTAACACTACACTAATACTGTACTACAGAGGTAACACTACAGTATTAATACTATACTACAGAAGTAACACTACAGTACTAATACTGTACTACAGAGGTAACACTACACTAATACTGTACTACAGAGGTAACACTACAGTATTAATACTGTAGTGTTACTTCTGTAGTACAGTATTAATACTGTACTACAGAGGTAACATTATATACTAATACTGTACTACAGAGGTAACATTACACTAATACTGTACTACAGAAGTAACACTACAGTACTAATACTGTACGACAGAAGTAACACTACACTAATACTGTACTACAGAAGTAACACTACAGTATTAATACTGTACTACAGAGGTAACACTACGCTAATACTGTACTACAGAGGTAACACTACGCTAATACTGTATTACAGAAGTAACACTACAGTACTAATACTGTACTACAGAAGTAACACTACAGTATTAATGCTGTACTACAGAGGTAACACTACACTAATACTGTACTACAGAAGTAACACTACACTAATACTGTATTACAGAAGTAACACTGCACTAATACTGTACTACAGAGGTAACACTACACTAATACTGTATTACAGAAGTAACACTGCACTAATACTGTACTACAGAAGTAACACTACAGTACTAATACTGTACTACAGAGGTAACACTACAGTACTAATACTGTACTACAGAGGTAACACTACAGTATTAATACTGTACTACAGAGGTAACATTACACTAATACTGTACTACAGAAGTAACACTGCACTAATACTGTACTACAGAAGTAACACTACAGTATTAATACTGTACTACAGAGGTAACACTACACTAATATTGTACTACAGAAGTAACACTACAATATTAATGCTGTACTACAGAAGTAACACTACAGTATTAATACTGTACTACAGAGGTAACACTACACTAATACTGCCAGTCTGTTTACTCAAAGTGTAAGAAAGAAATAATAAAACCCAGATTTAAAAAAAAAAAAATCAGGATTCTGTTAATAAAAACAGAATGTAGTGTTTTTACTGTCTTCCAGATTTCTGCAGACCCCAGCTTCAATGTGTGTGTTCATGTGTGTGCTAATGTGTCTGTGCTACTGTGTGTGTATTATTATATGTGTACTTTCCTTTAGTGTCTCTGCTGAAGGATCTGAAACATGCCAACATCGTCACGCTCCATGACATCATCCACACACAGAAGTCCCTCACGCTGGTGTTTGAGTATCTGGTGAGACACACACACACACACACACACACACACACACACACACACACACACACACACACACAGACACAGACATATCTTATTTGGTGTAATCAACCTTTAATCATGTTTCTTGTGTGTTTTAGGACAAAGATCTGAAACAGTATCTGGATGACTGTGGAAACATTATCCATGTTCACAATGTCAAAGTGAGAAAACCTTTAATGTACCTGTTTGTATGTATTCATACCACGCACACGTGCACACACACACACACACACACAGAACGGAAGTACAGAGAGTTGTTGACTAGAGGCGATACACCGTCTTATCGTGGTCACTTCCTGCGAACCAACAGCTTTTTACAACGTTACAGAATGGAGCGTTGACAGTAGCTTATTGTTTCAACTCGTCTTGTCGTGAATTTTTGGTCTGAACTGGACTTAATCAAATTACTGTTATTTTGACAGCCCTGATATATGTATACTCACTCAATATATAACTGCACATTTGTCATGAAGTTAGTTGGTTATTTTATTTAAGGTGGACTCTAACCAGCAGCTCTCTGACCTGGATTTTTTTGATAACCAGTGATTCTTTGTACTGGTTTGCGTCTCCTCAGCTCTTCCTGTTCCAGTTGCTTCGAGGTTTGTCGTATTGTCATCGGAGGAAAGTTCTCCACAGAGACCTGAAACCCCAAAATCTGCTGATCAACGAGCGAGGAGAACTAAAACTGGCTGACTTTGGTGAGTCAACGGCATCTGTATACCGTGGGTAACAGTAACACCAGAATCAGAATCAGCTTTATTCGGCAAGTACGTGTATGCATACAAGGAATGTGACTCTGGTAGACTTGCTCTCAATGTACCAGAAATGACATAAGTACACAAATTTAGGCAAGAAGTGGAATATACAGAATATACATTATACAAAAAATATACAACTATACATTAAATATAAAAATATATAAAAAATTATCAAAAAATATTAAAAAAAAATATATATACAATATACAAGGATGCAGTGTTGTTTTGACCTGCCACTCTGTGACCGGAGTTCATCAGAGCGACAGTAATACCACAACCAGTCTACAGACGGACAGACAGCCTATTCCTGCTATGGACCGAAGTGTCTACAAAGTGAATGATGTAACATTGTGATGTTAGTGAGGTGGGATGTCACTGCAATGATGTCACTCAGGCACCGTGTGTGTTCCAGGTCTGGCTCGAGCAAAGTCCATCCCGACAAAGACATACTCTAACGAGGTGGTGACGCTGTGGTACCGACCGCCGGACATCCTGCTGGGCAGCACCGACTACTCCACTCACATCGACATGTGGTCAGTACTGCAGTACTTTAAATGAGCCCGGTTCCTGACTACCCCGTCAATTAAAATGTAGGCTGGTTGTCTCCGCTGAATGTTAATGTTGGTCATTATTCTGTTATGCCATTAAAAAGCATCTCACCACTACAGTTCACTGAAGTACTACTGCAGAACTAACTCTGTGAGCAGCTGACAAAACTTTGCTTCCCAGACAAAAAAACTTCTGAATCTCACATTATTTTATACACAGAGATTTTTCACATCAGATCAGCTGATTGTGTTTTCACAGATACAACTCCAACAACCTGTCTGTCTGCCTGTCTGCAGGGGTGTTGGTTGTATCTTCTATGAGATGGCGACAGGTCGACCTCTGTTTCCTGGTTCCACGGTAGAGGAGGAGCTCCACTTCATCTTCAAACTCCTGGGTGAGACCCAGTCAGCTTCAGTTATTTGGGTTCATGGAAAGTGTGTACTCAGTGTGTACTTGATGCGTTCAATGTATTCTTGTGTGTTTGAAGTATATTGTGTGTACTTAATGTGCAGGCACTCCCACAGAGCAGAGCTGGCCTGGGATCAGCTCTAATGACGAATTTGTGGCGTACAACTACCCTCAGTACAGAGCGGAGAGACTGAGTAACCACACCCCCAGGTACACACCTGTGCTACACAACTGTGCTACACAACTGTACTACACACTTACCAGCGGTGTAAATCATTAGTTTCATCATGATATGATATGAAATTGATTCTTTGGACAACAATACGATATTTGTCGATGTTACAAAGTCTGACATGATATGATTTTTAATCTGTTGTGATTCAGGGACCTTTGATAGATATGAAATGACATCATCTGCCATCTGTTACAAAAGAATCTGACAACTCTTTTTTGTTACTTTTGCCAATAAAAGACAAAAACACCACATAAATAATGTCAAATAATTACAACCACTTAAGAGCAATGACGTTTACTTTGAATTAACGTCACTAACACATATAAAACAAGCTAGTCTAGACTTTTTGTCACTCACGGTTGGTTCAAGTCACTGCGTCTCCGACAGTTTGAGGTTTCATTTAGCCACTTGTTAGCAATAGCTTTCTCTAAGACACATAAAAAGCTTCAGAGTTCACAGTGAGGTATTTACTGACGTATTTTATGTTGTAGAACAACGTAGAAATCTCTTTAGATTGTGTGAACCGCAGACATTTTTATGAGGCATCTCACCAAAAACCCACTGACTTCAAGATCAGGGAACCAATAGTGGTAAAATGCTAACTCACTTCCCGGTTTTAGGACTCATTCCTCAGGCGCTCTACTTCAGTGCACGTTTTTTTCAGCCCAACACTGTTGAAACAGAGAAGCTAATGTTGCTGCAACACGTTAGCGGAGTGACACACCTGTCGAGGCAGGTACGTCGGGTTTTATCTCGCAACAACATTGTTTACATACGACATGTCCTCGGTCTTGTGTTTTCTCTGAAATCCAAAATATTTCCACCCTGCTGATTTATTAACAAGTTAATAACGTCATCCTCATCATTTTACTCTTGGCTGCTGCTGTTTGACGATGACACAGAATTTAAAAAAAGAAAAGAAAAAAAAAAAGCGTAACCTAAAGATGATGATGTGGATCAATGTTTTCACTCTGCATCAATGATACTGGATCACTGATCATTGAATTGATATACTGATCCAGATAGACG
The DNA here is from genome assembly GCF_006386435.1 of Epinephelus moara. NCBI lineage: Eukaryota > Metazoa > Chordata > Actinopteri > Perciformes > Serranidae > Epinephelus > Epinephelus moara. The sequence continues at coordinate 45,345,851 of NC_065521.1, read as the reverse complement.
GCTCGTTCCTCCCCTACACGCAGAGTACACAACTGTCCCGAGTACAGAGCAGAGAGACTGGACCTCATGTTCAGTTTTGTTTTTTTGTGTGTGTGTGTGTGTGTGTGTGTGTTTCAGGCTCAGCAGTGAAGGTGTGGACCTGTTGTCAAAGTTCCTGCAGGTCAGTGAACGTCTCACTGATTTAATTAAATATTAAACTGGACTAACTCTTGATATTAAAAACAGAGGTGTTATGGTGACTTCTGAATCTCATTAACTGTTTGTATTCAGTCACTTTTAGATCTGTGATTATGATGTAATGTTAATGTGGCAATACCACGACAGGATGTGACATCACGATGTCTGAAAAAACACTAACATTGTTGTTTTCTACGATGACAATCGATAAAGTTTTTATTTCAACTTTAGTTTGAAGGGAAGAAGAGGATCTCATCAGCTGAGTCAATGAATCACCGTTACTTTAGTAACCTTGGAAACAGAGCGATGACACTTCCTGACAGTAAGTATAAACACAACCTTTGACCCCAGCTTTCAGTCTGTGATGTAACTGTGGACCATGACATCACAAAATCACTCTTAATGTCATTTCAGCAACGTCCATCTTCAGTCTGCCAGAGATCCAGCTGGAGAAAGAAACGATCAGACCAACAACAGTCACACCCGATCCAGGTAACACACACACACACACACACACACACACACACACACGCACACAGTTATTTTATGACGACCTGTTCCCAAACCAGAACCGCAACGTGCAATACCTTACTGGCCCCGCCCCCTGCACGTATGACCAATTAGTTGTGCAACCCAACCAATCTCGCCAACGCAAAATCAGTGACCTGAAAATCCTGTACCCAAGATGTGCTGTTCATATAACTGGGTTGCGCAGCATGTTGTAAGTGATTATCTTCATACATGTAAAACTAATACATTTTAAACGAAGGTGAATTTTATAAAGATTTTAAATAATGTCGTTTGATGTTTAAGGGATTGTGTTGTGTTTTGCTTATGGTGCTCTGTTGTGTGCTGGTGTTATGTGCGATACATGAGAGGCTGATGTGTGATACTGTTATGTGTAGTATGTGATTTTAGTTTTTTTTATGGTGTATGCTTTTCATTTCTTCTGGACTATTACTGTGAGGCAGCAATACTTGTGCAGCTCCTGAGTTCAAGACCAGTTTTCCTACAGGGACAATAAAGTATATTACATCGTATCATAATCAGGAAATACAATTTAAATGATTATGTTTTTGCTTATTGTCATAATATGAACTATGAAGGAGCACATCTCCACAGGTAACGTGCCTGTTACGGATTAAAGCTGCACACATCACATCACGTCAACAGACGATCACACAAAGTTATTATTACTTTAAGTGACAGATCTGTACTTCCTTCACCTCTGCGTTAGCTTAAACTCATGTGTGGACAGCCTCTAATTAAACCTGATTTCTCACCTGAACAGTCGATCTCCAGAGCTGTGGCTCAACAGGAAGTATCTTTTTGGCCATTGTCTTCATAATGACAGGACTGCGAGGTGTTTAGCTCGGGATATTTCTTGACCTCAACACTGAGTCTCTCCTCATCCAGCAACAGCTACAGAGTTCTCTTTGCATCCATAGTGAGGAGAGGAGTCGAGCTGCCAGTCAGGTAGAACTGAAGAAGCCTCTTGGATGAGAGGTGAAACATCTTCAGTTGCCTATGATGTGACACACAGAATGGTCACTTCTGGCTCCAAAAATCCAAGATGGCAACGGCCGAAATGCCAGACTCAAGGCTTTAGAATTGTAGTCCACAAACCAGCGGGTGGTGTCACGGTACCTACGTCCATTATTAAATACCTCTTGTACTCAACCCCCATTTTGTAGCAAAAACGCCTAAAATGACATACCCAAATTAAAATGACTATAGCTTCTGAACCGCTCTGACTACATGCATGCATGAGGTCTTGCCAGAAAGTAAACTCTCTGAAGTTTCTTGTAAAAGTGTCAGAAACACTCTAGGTGATACAGAGACAGAGTAATGGGCCTCTGAAGTCAGTAAAAAGTTGAAGATTTTGCCTAAAATAAAATAATCAGGATGAATAACTGTCTGTGGCTTCATCTGAGCAGGTAAATGACACTGTGGGGCTGTAGGCACACTATCAATGAACACTTGTTTCAAATTTGAAGAAGACTGCTCAAAGTATGACCATTCTACAGTGTTTTTACCATGAAAAGATCCAGGCGGAGCTCCAAATGACAAGTGGGTCACTCTGCTTCAAAACAGTACTATCAGTGATCAAACAACACTCAGCCAGCTTCAAACATTGTACCTTATTGAAATCAGGTGTGATTATGATAGCTGATGTTGTTTATGACACAGAAACACCATAAAATATCACCAAATAAAGCCATATGAAACGTGAAAGTTATGATTCCCCTTTCTAGACGGTATATCTCAGCCAAAAATAGTGGTAGGAGTGAGACTCTTACCTTTTATAAAACAGCTAAGTCCCCGCTAACAGCTCCACATAAGATCGCGAGTAATCCTTCCTGTCGTAAAATGGCATGACATGACTTGTCACTGCTCATCGCAATTTTGGACTTTGTGTGTTTAGGCTGCTCTGGTGCGAAATACATAATAAATAAAAGAAAAATTATGTTATTTTTTAAAAGTCGAGAGCTTCCTGAATCCGGCGATACCAAACATCACATGGTTTGATGACGTAGTGCACCTGGGAGATACCATTTAACAGAGGAGGGGAGCGAGGAGTTAGAGAGGTCAAATACAGTCTAAGGCAGAGACACATCTCTCTTAGTGAGGCTCAGAAATAAATTTACATTATTATTATTATTAAACATTGTTCAAACGTCATCACTGTTTATTCAAAGTGACAAAAGAAGTAATGGAGAGAGAAACTGAGCTGATAACACAATCTCACCTCGAGGTCCATTTAGCAGCTGTTCTGGAACTTTTAATCACAAAGTTCATTCTTGACGATCCACGGCTGCGTGACCTCAGTGGACGAAGATCAGACTGAAAGTTCCAGAACAATAGTGGACCTCATGGTGTGATAGCTGTTTGATTCTAAGGTGAAGAGTGAAGTCATTCGTTGAGTTGTTGGTTTCAATCAAAAACTTTTTTTTCTGTCTAGCGAACAGTCCGGGCAAGAGGCGGAGTCTGCTGTTCTGACGTCATTGGGAGGCGGAGTCTGGTCCTCTGACATCACTTGGAGACAGAGTCTGCTCCTCTGACATCACCAGGGAGGCAGAGTCTGCTCCTCTGACATCACCAGGGAGGCGGAGTCTGCTGCTTTGATATCACCAGGGGGTGGAGTCTGCGCCTCTGACATCACCAGGTAGGAGGAGCGTGCTCCTCTGACATCATCAGGGAGGTGGAGTCTGCTTTTTTTTTTTCTTCTTCTTCTTCTTCTCTCCGGAGGAGTAAAACAAGAACAGGAAGTAAAATGATAAGAAGAAAACAAACTGAGCCCTGAAATGATTGTTTATCAGACAGACAGACAGACAGATGCAATAATGAATCACAGCATGCTGTTACTAACGGCAACAGATTCACCTCAGTACGTGAACAGATGAATGAGTTAAAGCTTATTGAACAGACACATGTAAACATGTAAGACACGGAAACACCTGAGTACAGGTATCACCTGAGTGACATCATTGATGACATCACAGAAACAGAGGGACGATTTTACAGGCTGATGTGTTTGGGTTGTCGTTGTTCGGGACTAAACTGACACGTTTTTTTATATTCTATCCGTTTACAGAAAAACAGAAACTGAACAGGAACATCTTGTTTGTTAACGAATATAACTTGTCATTGACTGCACTGAATTAAAACTTTATTTGATTCGGTTTAAAGCAGATCTGAAACCTCAAACAGCTGAAAGCCATCAGATGAACAGAATTCATCATCAGTTCAGACAGACTGATCTCCACCTGTTTTATACTCTGAATATAAACTGGAGGTGACCGCAGGAACAGCTGATGAGGAGCTGATGAAGAACGAAAGGTCTTCGTAATCTGTTTGGCGCTGCTGTTTGTGTTTCTGCCACAGTAGAGTGTTACATTTACAGTATTACATTTACACTTTAATGTTATTAATTATAAAGGTACTGAAACTCTTTAACAGCCTGCAGGAGAAGCCATGTTAGTTTCTGCAGAAGAGACATTTTGACTGTTTTATTCTGAAAGTGTGAAATTGGTTTCTGCTGTTCTGCATGTGTGTGTGTGTGTGAGTCGTACACTCAGACTGTATACTGGTAATATATATATACTGATACTGTACAAACACTACAGTGATGCTGTAAATATATATAGTTATACTGTAAGTCTGCAGGAAACAGCTGTGAACTGTTTCCTCTCTATGTGCCGTTTCTCACAGAGAAGTTATTTATTTTAGGGTTATTTGTGGGCTTTAAATCGCCTTGATTAGACAGAACAGCTGAAGATAGACAGGACAGAGGACAGACAGGACAACAAAGGGTCTCAAGTCAGAACTGAACCTGGTCCACTGCGAAGGACTCAGCCGGCATGGGGGTGCACACTCTGCCAGGTGAGCTACTAGGGCGCCCCAGAGAGTTTTATTTTTACAGATTTTATTGTTTTTTATTTGACTGAAGGTCAATAAGTAGGTTTTCTAACTGAGACTGTCGGAAATCAGGGGAGGACCATGTGATGTCACCAGAGACTTGTGACATCACCCCTCCCTGAACCACATGACATGTTAGAGGACAGTTGAGGGCTCCAACTGACCAGCCAACACCAAGTGAACACTAAGTCAACAACCATCACTAAGGTACACTTAACCAACACTAAGTCAACAGTCAACACGAAGTCGACAGCAAACACTAAGTTGACACTCAACACTAAACCCACACTAAGTCAACAGCCAACACTAAGTCAACACTAAGTCAACACAAAGTCAACACTCAGCCAACACTAAGTCAACACTAAGTCAACACTCAGCCAACACTAAGTCAACACTAAGTCAATACTCAGTCAACACCAAGTCAACACTCAGCCAACACTAAATCAACACTAAGTCAACACTAAGTCAACACCAAGTCAACACTAAGTCAATACTCAGCCAACACTCAGCCAACACTAAGTCAACACCAAGTCAACACTCAGCCAACACTAAGTCAACACTAAGTCAATACTCAGCCAACACTAAGTCAACACTCAGCCAACACTAAGTCAACACTAAGTCAACACTCAGCCAACACTAAGTCAACACTAAGTCAACAC
>NC_065521.1:45327532-45337769 GCF_006386435.1 Epinephelus moara | reverse complement strand
CAACACTCAGCCAACACTAAGTCAACACTAAGTCAACACTCAGCCAACACTAAGCCAACACTAAGTCAACACTCAGCCAACACTCAGCCAACACTCAGCCAACACTAAGTCAACACTAAGCCAACACTAAGTCAACACTAAGTCAACACTCAGCCAACACTCAGCCAACACTCAGTCAACACTAAGTCAACACTCAGCCAACACTCAGCCAACACTAAGTCAACACTAAGTCAACACTAAGTCAACACATAGTCGTCAAAGAAAACTCTAAATGGATTCTCATGAGCCTCATGAATAAGGTTTAACCCTGACCTGGTCAGAGTCCATGTGTTAGTGGGCGGAGTTTATCTGAGGTCGGGGGCGGAGCTTTGCCTGCAGTTTGTAAATGTCAGATAAGATTCTTGTTAAAATTGTCGTCCCTTCAGACAGAGTGATTTCTTTGAAAATGTTTTTCCAGGATTGTTTCAAGTTTAGGATTGTTAATATTTTTTAAACAATCTGATGTTGTTGCTTATGTGAATTTTTATTTTTTAGCTGTGAAGAAATATTAGCAATAGAGAAATATTTATCAGAAGACAATAACAATTGATCAGAATGTTAACAAGGAGTCTTTAACCTGCTGTAAAAATGACACATATGTACATGTGTGTTTGTGAGGTTAGAAAATACAGCGCCCATATAAAGAATGCTCCTCCATCATTTTTAATTAATTATCAGTGGATTAATTTGATGCTGATCAGCAGAAGTCTTTAATGTCAAACTGATAATACAAAATAATTGATTGCAGACGTGTTCAGCTTCACATGTATCCAGGTCAGAGAACCAATCAGAGATAATACAAGAACATTTCCAGTGTTTATCTGCCAGGGTACAGGAACTAGAGTATGTCAGAACATCTCTGTAATCAGTTCTGTTGTGTTGAATATATTGAAGTTGTTCAGATGAATGTGTGGAGGAAGTTGGACTTCAAATATTTTTCTGTGTTTTAGTTCCGTCAAAGTGACGAATTCTCTTTGAAGGCAGAAAATCAGAGATGACTGGAGCTTCTGACTTCACAGGGTGCTTTTCATTATGCTAGCTTATGCTTCCTCGCCTCCTCTCTCCTCCCGTGACCTGGAAATCGTTCCCCTCCGCCATGATGGAGGATCTTCCAATCTTCTAAATGCACATCAAGGAGATGAGGAGAGAGGAGGCTTCTGGAGGAGCTCAGAATGAGGAAACATCGGTGTATCCTACATAGAAGTCTTTTATCAAGTGGCATGACAACGGAGGCCCTCAGTGGGTCACGTCAAGTTGTGTTTTGTGTTCCATGAGGTATAATGCTGCACCCCCATATGACTCCTTATTGACAGTTTATTCTCAGAGCACCCACTTTGTGCAAAGCAGTGGTTCCCAACTGGTGGGTCACAGTCCAAAAGTGGATCGTGGGTCCATTCTGAATGGACCAAATGTGACTCGAGAATGTGAATGGAACATTTACATTTAAAAAACGTTCAGATGGATCTGTTGATAGGAGCACCGTTCTCTGCAGGTTCTGCAGGAAGGAATTTTCGTACCATCAGAGAACTTCAAAGACTTAAGACTTATGGCCATCGAGCGTGGCTGAGCAGAAAACTTCCAGTTTAGCGCTCTGCTTACCTGAAATGGGATAAAATAATTTAATTTTGCAGCTCTTTTAGATTTTCAAATGTTATCAGACTAAATGGACTGAATCCTGATAGTGGAACAAGTCATTATATTGGGGTTGTGACGCTCAAAAAATGACATCACATAACAGATGCAGGTAATCACCATACCACTGTTTCGCCACTACCAAAACTGGCTTTAAAGCCTGGCGCACTTCCTGGGGGCCTGCTTCCTTCCTTCCTCTGCTTGCATTTCCTGCAGGCAGGGTTAAGACACGAGGAGACATATTAGCATGATGAAAAGTACCCAGACTGTTTTCTGTGAATGACATGTGTTGAAGGAAGTGATGTCATGAAGGTGGAGTCAAAGCAAAGCTTCAGTTAGCCACGTTAGTGCTGAGTCAATGATGAATGACTGTTGAATGTAACTACAAACTGTTGATGTGGGCAGTAGTGTACAGTCATAACGTGTACAGAGTTATTGATTATTGCAGTTTGAATGTGCAGTGTGGTGTTGTTCCTCAGCTGCTGTTTGACCGTCTGAAACTAAACATCGGACGTCTGATTCATCTGGATCTTTGTTTTCAGGAACATGAACTGATGTGAAACAGCTGAACTGAGATCAGAGTGATCCAGATCACGCGGTGAACGTGATACAGGAGCGGCTCGATGAAAACTAGACCCCTCACAGGCAAACACACGACACCTGCTTTCTGATGGTCAGAGACACTAAAGAGTTAAAACCAGCAGTTAATAAATATCCACAGTGAGACACCTTCAGTTTATACAGGCAGCTGTCACAGAAATCACTTCCTTATCTGTTATACTGACTTATTATTGTCCATTAGAGTCAAATTATAAAAACTGAAACTGGGTCTCTGACCTCAGATCATCAAACAGCTGATTCTTCACGATTCTTAAATCAGAGTCCTGCACGGGTCCATTTTTAAAAACCTACACCTGCCCATACCAGTAAAGCTCAGAACCAGAGCCAACCCATTACCCGTCATTACGTCTCAGTCAAAGCCGAACCCATTCACACTTTCAAAGTTTCATGGCTGGAGTCCTCCATGTCGGTGACCAATGTGACCACGGGGTCAAAGGTTACACTTGTGTCACTGACTTTCAAAATAAAAGGAACTGTCAGAATATTATACATATACTGCACATCTTTTTACTTTGTTTTATTCTGGAAAATAGAAAATATATTTTTGTTCACACCCGCCTGGAGTTCATTTTTACCCGTGAATTTACATTTACATATATTTTTACCTGTTACATAGCTTTCTGTGGGTAGGGTACCCGACCCAGTGCCGGACTCTGTCATAAATCATGTAATATCTTACCACACGCAGTTAGAGTCACTGTGAAGAAATAAGGTAAACCCAAAATGTCACAGAGTGAATTCAGATTCTGAAAAGAAACAGACCAGGATTAATGTCTGTTTTTCTACCGTCAGATATTTGTCTTGTTTCGATTAAATCAAACTTTAACGAGCTGCGGGGTGAGACGGGTTTGTTTGTAGTGCACATGGATCCAGATGCTGTTTTCTCTGCTTCCGCAAAAATGAACTGACATGCTTTGTTTTGGTCGACACCATACCAAAGTTATCTGCAATATACTGCACTGCATGATGGGATTCTTACAGATAACTCCTATGCTGTTTATTTTTTTGAATATTCTTCCATCTGCCAAGAAAGCACTGCAAAGTATCTGATGCTATAACTGATCTGCATACTTGAAATATCAGTCCAAGTATGGAAAATAAAGTATATCCTGTTATTGTGTACAATTATGTTTACATGTATTCTGGATATATTTACAGTACATAAATATACATTAAAACTCTTTATTTATTATCAGTGTTGGCTGTTTGTTTTTGTGTTTGCCTGGACCTCTGACCTCTGACCCCTGCGCCGTGACTGCTGAGAGCTTCAACAATTTTCTAACTTCAGAGACATTAACTCTTTTTACACAGAGATCTATGAAGTCCTCTCTTTATGCTGCCTTTACATTTTTACACAGAACCAAACAACGGCAGCATCATTTCCCTCCAGTGTGTGATTTTACACAGCATGTTCGCATCGCAGAACCAAAGGAGGCTTGACATTTAAAAGGCCCAGATGCACCCAACCGACTCCAGAGAACTGTCGACGATAAACGCCCCCCTGCTGCGTCACCTGATGTCGCCGTGTCTCAACCAAAAAAGTACCATACAAACACACCAGTGTTAATTTTGTAATGAAAACTGCTGAATTTTTTTTTGTCAGCGACCTTTTTTCCTTGACAAAAAATGAAACAATTACGAGCAAAAAATAGATCTTGATAATAAAAACTAAGATGAAATCTATGTTTCATTTTCATTGACGAGACATGATGAAAATGTTCGTGGTGGAGAACGGCCGTGCTCGTGATGATCTTCAAATGCAGCATAAACAACAGGCTGGTAAACTCCAGTAAATAGTCTGCACCAGGATGTTTCAGTAGCCAGCAAAAACTCTTATGATCCAGGTGCTTCGGTTGGTTTTAGAGTTGACTAATTTGCAGGATGATGCTATGAACTGATTGACTGTCTTGACTGTCACGTTCAGAAAATGAAAACAAAGTTCCCTAAATAAATACACAGGCCTTTACAAAAACATAGTTCAAGTCAACGGGGTATTAAACGACTTCATCAAACAATAAAAACAAAGATTACCCAAAAACACGGCGGTTAAAGACTGTAACCCTGTGGCATCTTCCATGCTCCACACTCATTTGAGCACACCTGCTTTCAATTAAAAGATTCCCGAGATACCAGGTCAGGTGGTGCAGTCAAGAAAACAAAAAAAACAATAGGAACTTAGGACATGCTAGAAATGACTCTTAACAGTCAGTAATCAGTAATTAGTTCATGTAAAGGTGTGTGGAAGTGTGTGCGTGTGGAAAACAAAGCAGAAGACCCCAGAGCTGTCCTCAGGCCCAGGTGTAGCTCAGTCAGCCATAGACCCTCCTCTCAGCTCAACACAACAGACGAGAACCTGCAGGAGAGCCTTCTAGAGGATGGGAGGAGGATCATCAGAGTTTCCTTTTGTAATGTCTTTTTTTTAATGGACGTCTGTGTGTGGATCATACATTTTTATTTACTTTGTAAATGTCAAGTTAAAGGAGCAATTAGTGAAATTCATCATTTCTAGATTGAAGGAATTAACAAGCCGGTCCGGCTTCGCGTTCATGTACGTTCAAGCTAGCAAACAATGTTCTTTCTTCATAATGGAGGATATAAAGGAATCAGATTCACAGATAGTGTCTGGGCCTTTACTCAGCACAGCTGCTGAGGCTACCAGCTGCATTTGAAACACACACCCTCATTTATCATTTTGTTTTTAGTTTAATCCGCTCCTGTTTGTCCTGTTAAATTAAATGCATTGCGCCATCATTTCAAACTCAACACTTCCTGTTTCTGTTTCAAATTAAAAGCTCCTTATAGTTTCAGCTGAGAGAATCCCTTCAATTTCTAAAAAGGCTTTTATTGTGAAATATTTGCAGGAACTTCCTGTGGAGGATTCAGTGACTTTTTTTTAACAGTACTACAGTAACAGTTCAGCTGGGACATGAACAGTCACAGTGACTGAAATAATGAAAATAATAAAAATAAGACAAGAATAATCTGATGACATCACATGTTGTGAAAGACAACCAGTGATGATTGGTCATGAACCAACCTGTAGTCTGTCATGTCTGTCGGCCAAGTCACAGCAAGATTTTATGACTCCACAATCAGCTAATCTGACATAGTGACTGTTGGAACAGACAAAGAAGTCGTGTAGTCTGAACCCGGCGTCACTACCAACATCTGAAACACTTTTCATTTTCTTTTGGATTAATATCATCCCTGTCATCGCATGAAACACACATTTTGGCATTAATAATAAACTCATCATTAAAAAGTGTTTTTGCTTTAAACCAGGTTTCATGTTTTTCCCTTTGATCAGCCAACAGATATTCATGCATGCATTTTACATCATCACAGAACTCAGCTAGTCATCAAGAGCATTCAGTAGCTGTGTTTTATCATTTTTTAATATTAAACCTTAACATTGCTCTCACCCTCCTCACAGGTCTCAGTGGAGCCGCACTGCCTGCACCATCTGTATTTACGCCCCTGGCTCGCACACCAGTCCCGCTACTTAACTCCGACATTGCCTCGCGCATCTCCATGATAAACAACAAACAAACAAACAAACAGTCAATGTAAAGTCATTTGTCCACCCGCTTCCGTAACCAATGCATGCATGTATGCACACAGTTTCAACAGCCGTTAAACAGTGCAGGCTCCACATACCTCCGTGCGTCAGGCGCCGTGCACTGACCCGGTGGTCCAACGCTCCACAGCCGCACCGTCGCTCCTGCTCCCCTCCTCCAATCACCTCTCTCCGGCAGCTCTCCTCGTTGTCCCGCTGCGCTCCAAACGTGCCTGTGTTTCCCACCGTAGTTCCAAAGAGCGGGTTTCTGACTAATAATGTGGGAGCTGAGTCCACACTCAGATCTTTAACCCGCCTGACCTGGCCGACGCGCTCGCCTCGGGTGGTGCCACATCTTCTCTGGCTTCAGAAAACGACCTGCAGTCATCATATTTATTCACCCCAGCACCCTGGGGCCCAATGAATGTGCATTTCTTCATTTTCATCCAAAAACCCAACACACAACTTTCAGCATGTCCATGTTCCGCGCCACAGCGTCAAAATCCATTTCCGGGGTCAAACACCTGACGGCAACAAGGTCCTTTATTCACATAGCCCAAATACTAGCACAGCGCCACCCAGTGTACACACATGGTAAATATAAATAATGTCTGGTAAGTGAAAGAACATCAGTGTCTCACATTGTACACTTCCATTAGTACACTTAAGTGTAGTACACTATGTAGGCTACACTAAGTACTTCTCGCATGGTGCACTAATTTCAACAGGGTAGTGCCTCCAATCCCACTCTACTGTTCTGCACTTACAGGAAGTGACACGTTTTTTTTTTAACTGCCTCTTCTTCATCGTCTTCTTTGTAAACGGCGACTTGCAAACAGACAGTGGAGCATTATCACCTACATTTGACCGCTATCTCCGCCACACATAAACCAAACTTAAGTCTCAACATCAGTGCTGATTAAAATGTGCCGCCATAGCTAGAAGCAATTTAGCTAGTAAGCTAGCGTTAGCACTCGCAGTATTGTTTGTGTTACCAAATCATTACAGACCCAACAAACATCACTGACGGCTTCTATTCGACAACAGTTTTGGTGCTTAGTGCAAAAAACATGTAGAACTAACAGGCTCCTTGTTGTCGCCAGCCGCCATGAGATGAGACGGTCACAAAGAGGGTGACCGCTGAAGGAGAGAGGTGTCCGTCATTCCACACTCACCTTTTGAACTGTTTTGAGTGCTCCAGTAGTGCACTGCCTTTTCCCATCCAACACATTCTCACTCCAGCCTCATCACATATCACCATTTGGTCATGGACTTTTCATACCCAGATACGGTGTGCAAGGTGCCCTGGGTGCATTTGTAGACACAGCCTACTGTGTTTTACCCTGAAGACAATCCAAAACCAGCCTGCGGTATCTGCATTATTTATGGTCTCGAGTTTGTACCAATCCATGTCCTAGATATTTAACAGGGTCAGTGAAAACTTTGACCGCTTGTGACGCTACAAGAAAAGTCAAAGGATCAACAACCTCAGAGCTCAACAGCTGTGGTACCAAAATCTTGTACTGTTGCTTCCAGATTCTGCATGCAGTAATTTGTTTAAAGAGACTGGACTGAATCCTTTACAGGACGCCACCCAGAGCAACACTTTCTCACTCCGACCTCGTCACATGTCCACGTTTGGTCATGGACTTTCCACGTCCACATATGACGTCCAAGGTACCCTGGGTGTGTTGGTTGTTGACGTTCTGGGACACCGTGTCAACTTCAGCCTGTTACATGCATTGTCTGTTTTCAAAATACACTTCTGTTTTCACAGGAAATGTACAGTTTGCATACAGTCTCTTTCAAAATAAAAGCACTATGTTGGTACAACACCACAAATGAAAATTATTTTTTCCAGGGTTTGGCTTCATATTCTTACTGAAAGTGAACACCGGCCTCCTGGGTGAAAGTCCCTCCTGCCCACCCTACCCAGACTTCTGCCGCTTTAACTTTTGATGTTGTCCCACCGTGTTTCTCCCTGACGCTGATGCGTATCATGCCGTGTGAAAGAACGTTTTGTTTGTCGGTGTCTGATGCCAGAAGTCACTGACCAAGCGCTGGATTTAGATGACTTTGGAGTTGACTATGGAGTGTGAACACACTTAGCGCACTTGTGCATTGAAAATATGAAGTGTTTAATACAGAAGGATGCGATTTGAGACACACTGAGTATTTGGCTCTTAGAGTGTCTGACTGTTCCTCTCCCAGGACAGACAGACCTGACAAGATATTACTGTCTGTATGGGTGTTAAGTATACGAGACCTTTTTCTCGACCTTTAGAGTGCACATTTAATGATTTATTTTTAATTTGTTTACTTCCAAATTTGCGACCGTTTCAGTAAGGAAACTTGTCCTGAAGCATGTTATTTGCACGTTGTCAGCTCTCATAGATCAGATGTGTCTGCGGTGGGAGCGAGAAAATAAACATGGAACAAGGTCCTTTGTTCTGGGTTGGTGTATATTTATTCAAATAAACACATTTCCCTTTTAAATGGTGCCACATTTGTAAGGAACATGCATTTGTGGGATGAGCAGCAGAGCTGAGTATGTGGGTTGTGCACATTAAAAATTTGCCAGATCTTTTCTGCCAATGCCAGTGTAAGATTTATTGCCAAGAAGCATTATTACAACAAAGAAATAATTTACCAAACACAAATTTCCTTACTTTTTGTGCTTAGTTTACATTTTATGGCTTTGATAAGTGGTGCCACTTGGCAATTTTTCTATAAAAATCGGTGGTAAAATAAATACAAAATACACTCATTTAAATTTGTATGCCAGGCCCCCCAAGCTACCCCCCCCCCCCCATAAGTAATGAACAGTCCCTAACCAATATCAATTCCTGTTGAACAACAACTTCGACGTGATGACGTAAGGACACGTTGCCTTCACGTGCTGTCAGAGATAATGAAACTTTATGAAAACAAGTCGATCACGGAGGCCGTCTGTTCTTTAACATCATACTGAAGCTTCAGTAAGGTGGAAAGAGTTCAATATTAAAAACTTTAATAAAAAGGATTACAAAATAAATATTCATTCATTTATTTTCTGTGGTTACAGGGTCACAGGGGAGCCTTTCCCAGCTGACATTGGACGAGAGGTGGTACACACCTGGACAGGTCACCAGACTATCACAGGGCTGACACATAGAGACAGACAACCATTCACACTCACATTCACACCTATGGACAATTTAGAGTCACCAGTTAACCTGCATGTCTTTGGACTGTGGGAGGAAGCTGGAGCACCTGGAGGAAACCCACGCTGACACAGGGAGAACATGTAAACTCTGCACAGAAGGGCTCCCCCACCCTGGGGTTTGAACCAGGAACCCTCTTGCTTCGAGGCAACAATGACCACTGCACCACCGTGCCGCCTCACAATAAGCAATCACATGAAAAAAATGTGTAAAATTTATAAATGAACCAACAATTTGTGAAATTATTTAAACTTCACTCATCATGTAATTTCATTTTTGCATATTATTCTATTTAATGATACATCAGTTTTATTCAAAAAAGCACTCGTGCAAATGAAATTTCTCCCAATAATGAATTTATTCATTAAACCCAAACAAAAGATATAAAGTTAACAATTATATGACAAAGAAAAGCATCAATTTCATATCTGAGGAGCTGGAGCCACACTTACAGGGAGACGACATACAGTTTTGAGACATTACTCCCAAATACAGACAAGACGTTTTTCTTATAAAAATAGATTTTAAAGATTCTACATAACATTAAAGACGAACTTATTTAAAGGTGGAAGTTTTCTCCAATCAAATCTTTTGTCATCATATTCTAAAGTATCTTATTTTTTCTCAAGTATCTAATCTAATCTAATCTAATCTAGCCTAGTCTAATATAACAAATGTCAGAAAATACTGAAAACTTTTTTAAAATAATTTTGAACAACCCAAACAGATAAATTAATATATGACAGAAAAGCATCAAATCTTCAAATGTGAGGAGCTGGAACCATCAAATATTTGGCATTTTTACTGGAAGATGTTACAGTAACATGAAAAGCACATAAATAATTTTTGGGAAACCGGTTAAAGTTTGTATCCCTGATAAAGTGACAGTATGAGAAGAGCATGTGTAATGATTTTCTATAAAACTCATTTAAACATGTTGTGGCACATTAAAGGGGGACAACATATCATTGTGGACACAATTTTACTCAGGAATAAGGAAAGAGATTTTTCACAATAAAAATATATTTTGAAGATTCCATGAAACTTTTAATATCAGCTTTTTATCTTAACTTATTTTATTTTACAGTTTTTTAAATAATAAAAAATTCTGTTCTAATTCCCAACAGCCCAAACAGATAAATTCTTATGTTTTGTTTTAATCAACCAACAGTCTAAAGCTCAAAGA
>NC_065521.1:45325706-45327032 GCF_006386435.1 Epinephelus moara | reverse complement strand
GGCCTAGGGCCCATAGGGTTAAAAAGTACTGAAAAAAGGTACCGTTTGGTACCGGTACCGAATTCCAGATACCGGTACCGGTACCGTATCGGTTCAATTATGAACGGTACCCAACCTTACTTAACACCCTTCATTGTTTCCAGCAGGTGTTAATCTGGACAGGATCATGTGTTTGGTTGCATGTGTGCCTGAGTGAGTGAGTGAGTGTGTGTGTGTGTGTGTGTGTGTGTGTGTGTGTGTGTGTTTGTGTGTGTGTGTTTTAGTGTGTGTATCCGTTTGTCCGCAGCTGATCTTACAAACTACTGGACCTATCAGCCTAACAGTTGGTGTGCACATGTATGACTGTACGCTCAAGGACCTCTCATGGTTGCAGTGATTCGTATGGCTAAAAACCCTGTTTTATACGTCATTAAATGCTGACTTCTCACTCCTCTTCACTAGAGGTGTGTATTGGCAAGAATCTGGGGATACGATACATATCACGATACAGAGGTGATGATTTGATATATTGCAATACTTTAAGCAAAGCAATAAATACGATTTTTTTTTTTTTTCAAAAGAATCTAATTTATAAATTTCATGGACTCAGATTCAGCCATCAGTCACCTGTGTTTGCTGACACGAGACTCCAGAGTTTGCCGAGGCTTTTACGCTTGCAAGATCTTGTTGTTTCGGTGGAGTGGAATAGTCAAACGGCCGTGTGACTGCTGGCAACTAGCGGTAGGAGGGTTAAATACAACACACAAAATAACCACTGCCAGAAATGTTTGCATTAAAACTACTGATTAAATATCGACATAGTAGTTTTCAGAATCGATACAGTATTGCAAAACAAAATATCGTGATATTTCAACGTATCGATATTTTCTTACACCACTACTCTTCACCGGCCGGTAGGGGCGACAAGTTTTTCGGAAACCGGCACAGCTAAAAATAATGAGCCATACTGTCTGCTGCAGGACACATGTTGGCCTTCGTCAAGTCTCAAAAACGAACATCCATAGAAAAGTTTGGTTTCATGTTGAGCCGGAGCATCTGTAGATTCATTTCAAACCCTATATGTCATGATCCACTAAAGCTAGGCACAATACCAGATGAATACATCCCAGTTTTTGTCTTCACCTCCATCTTGACTGTAAGGGAGCCTGAGGGGCGGGGCCAACTGCACCAAGGTTTTGTTCCATCTGCCGCATGGCATCATTTTTGATTTGGTCATTTTCCTTGATATCTGTGCTTTGACCATAAATAAGAAAGTAGGCACTAAATTGTTTCTTTGTCTGTTTGGTGATTATAGTTGTCATGTCCTACTCTGTTGTGCTGCAGCAT
>NC_065521.1:45318929-45325640 GCF_006386435.1 Epinephelus moara | reverse complement strand
ATTTCTCCATGTTGTTACCGGCTTCTTCTTCTCTTACACATTTAATGCTATTGGACTTCCGGGTCAAAGCCCGGGGCGGAAACTGTGGAGCATGCTCAGAGCGCCTCGGCCAGTTTGGGTCTGATTGACTGTATACATGCAGGAGTCACATGATCAGGGTAACAATCAGTTCATCTCCCGTAGTGACCTCCTCGACCTCTGACAGTCTGCTCTCTATGATGAACGTCATGTACTGAAAATGAACACAAACTGGATCCTGAAACGAGCTGGAGTGTGTGTGTGTGTGTGTGTGTGTGTGTGTCATACCCGTGTCAGAGTGTGTCGCACTCTGGTGTTTGATGCTTTCGCGGAGTTGAATTTCTGCACATTGTAGGCGCAGATCTTGAAATCTGAAGCTGCTGCTCCATCGACCAACAGGGTGAGGAGGGAGAAGAGGAAGAGGAGAGGAAGAGGAGGAGAGCGCCACCTCATGGTTGAACTGTGGAGAAAACAAAAAGACACAGTGTTGTTGATGTAGTTTTAATGTGCAGAGGTGGGCTGACTTCTGTGTTCATTGTACAGGAGGTTTTTTAGGGAGCCAAATTATCCACAGAGGTCTCTTCCTCTTCAAAACAAACAGACCAGCTGGTTTTAGCTGCTAAAAACACTGATTTTTAACATGAATCTGTTTTATTCAGTGTTTCTCTGATGCTGTGTGGCACAGCAGGAAGTGGAGCCAAGCTGCGGCTAACATTTGCTCTGCTTGTTTGTCTGATATCTTAAGATGCAGACGTCTGATGACGAAAATCTTCAATCTGGTTAAAACACATAGTTAAAAACGACCAAAATGACCATTTCTAAATAGTTAACTGAAGCCCCGTCAGAACAGACTGACTGACTGAAAGGTAAAGCAGTGAAAAAACTCAATATAGCGTACAGTTATACTGATGCTTATGTTTTTAAAAGGCTAAAACACGTTTGGGGCGGCACGGTGGTGTGGTGGTTAGCACTCTCGCCTCACAGCAAGAGGGTTGCCGGTTCGATCCCGGGCGTGGGAGCCCTTCTGTGCGGAGTTTGCATGTTCTCTCCGGGCACTCCGGCTTCCTCCCACAGTCCAAAGACATGCAGACTGGGGACTAGGTTAACTGATAACTCTAAATTGTCCATAGGTGTGAATGTGAGCGTGAATGGTTGTTTGTCTCTATGTGTCAGCCCCGCGATAGTCTGGCGACCTGTCCAGGGTGAACCCTGCGGTTAGAAGATGAATGAATGAATGAATGAAAACACGTTTGCTGATCCCCGTCCACAGCTGAACATTACTGAGCTTCTGGAGTGGTGCTCCAGTCTGCTTCTCCAAACTGGGGCGTGCCGACTGACATCTACTGTCTATGGATACATACCTTGTACCATCTTACTTACAAAAATGCGTACTATCCCTTTAATGCACTAATTATCTGTCTAAACACTCCTGCTAACCTGTGCTTGAGCTGTCTGTTAATCTGTATATGGGAAAGAAAAACTCAGCTACAAACTGCATGTCATTCCCTCTGAGCTGCAGGGTTTGATCACAACTGTCTTCAGTCTACATATGAAATGACAGGGACACATGGCGACCTGCAACAGGTCCACTCAGCCATGAACATGAAATGCCTGTCTCTGTGAAGTGAAACCAAATGTGACACAACACAGCCAGTCAGTCCTCAGTGAGCCTCCCAACGAGTCGGTTCCTCTCAGTGTCGTAAGGCAGGAAACACAAACAGGAAGAGGGGAGTCGTGGGAAGCTACAGTGGACTGATAAAGCCTAGAAAAAAACTTCATACTAACATCATGAGTGCAGGGGAGGAGACACACAGCTGAGCTTTTACACCAAAGAATCACAGCAGGAGGCCGAGTGTGATTTTTTAGCTTAATCTCTTTCTGTAACTGTTGGTGAACTTTCAGCGCACGCCTCATTTTCATAGTCAAAGAAACAGAGTGTGAACGTGGGACAGGTTGAGTGGTTTGACTGGTCTGTTGGAGCATGTTCAGACCTGCGGGGAGAGACACAGCACGAGGCCTCAGGACAAACCCCACACAATCAGGCCCGACCAAACTACAGCTACAGAAAAAGAAAACTACATCAACTATAGGGTTGGAACTCATTAGGATTTTAACGGTCCGATTCCTCTTACCGATTCCTACATTATATTCATTATAATTGCTATACTTAAACAAGTATATAATAAACACAAATGCAATCATAAAAATACAAAAACTTTATTCTAACTGTTGCACAGTACAATTAGATGAAAATACACATTTGTGTGTGGTGTGTATTTCAGATTTAGAGCTTGTATCATCTCCCTGAGAATATATAACAACAAAAAGTGATTCTCTGATTTCTACAATAACACTATTAAAATTAACCACAACAATGTAATAAAAAAATACTTATATGCATTCATGCCTGGACACTGTTATTTACACGACAACACCTGAACAGAACACACAACGCTCCCCTCGCTGGAAGTCTCGGACCTCCCGCCGCCCGCCTCCGCCTTGATTAAATGCTGAAAATAAAATGACAGAGGGAGACAGGTTTTTCCTATTTTATCTCATTTTGTTATATTTCTCCCTCTCCCCTCATTGGAAGCCTCAGACCTCCTGCCGCCCGCTCCCGTCTCAAACACGGAGGTCTCCCTCTCCACAGCTGAGCACCCACGGCGCACGCCCGGCCTGTTAAATACCCTGTAACCATAACAACTGTGTGACACAAACTCAGTGCTTTAGTCATTAAATAATGTCGGGCTCGGTCGGGTTCGGACAGAAATATGCGGCCCGTGCCACAATCTAATGGAAATGCACATGACGTTGTTTGTTTGTTTTTTACAATCTAGGAACCGTTTGCAGGAACCATTACTCCAAATGTGATGGAACCGGTTCTGGAACCGGAACTTTGGACCCGGTTCCAAAAAAGAACCGGATCCGGATCCCAACCCCAATCAACTATCAGACATCTACCAACAAACATGAAACTTTTAGAATTAAAGTTGTTTTACTTGTTTATAAAGCTTTAAATGAGCTTGCCTAATGTGGCTTTTCAGTGTGGAATAACATTACAGTCTTATGGAGCTACATTTGTTTCTTTATTATTCAATCAAACAGAGTAGGTTTTGCAATCAAAAAGAAATATTTGAGAGCAAAAGTATCAATGTTGCAAGTAAAAAATGACTGATTAAAAAATGCAAATCCTAAAGTTTTGTTTGCGAGTCATTTTTTTCCCCGTTTGCAAGTCAAAAAGTTTTGCAAGTAAAAAGTTGAACCTGGTGGGCGGGGCCTAAACTGAAAGCTGTAAGACACGTCTCTATTGGCAAGTCTCAATCGGAGTGACAGCTTGCAAAGCATTTTTTTTCTTCTTCTTCTTCTTCTTCCACGTCAAACCCACCAATAGAAACTCTTCTCTCATCCATCAGTGTGGCCCCGCCCATTAAGTACAGTTGAAATTGCAAGCAAAGAGGACTGATTTATAAGCAAAATGATCACGTTTTTACTTTCAAACTTGATTTTTGATTGCAGTTCAAGAAATATGCTCTCAAACAGTTTTATATGATCGCAACAAAAAGACACAAAAAACCTCCATACGGTCTCAGTGACTCTTAAGTTTTAATCATTGTTTTTTACCTTATTTTATCCCTCCTGTTTATTTTTATTCTACTTTGTTTGTTGATTTATTAACTTACTCTCTTTTTATTCAATCATCTTTTTGTTAGTTTGTTCTGTTTTGGTTGGTTTGCTTTTTTTTTTTTTAAATATTTTATTGTCTTGTGTCTGTGTCATTCTAGTTTTGCCATGTGAAGCACTTTGGGCAGCATGTGTGTATGAAATAAAAGTTAAGTTAGTTAGTTAAGTTAAGATCTCTGTTAGGAACTGCTGACCATGCTGTAATAATTACTAACTACTTCAAGCAACACAATGGAGTTTTTGAGCCCTCTAAATATATATCTAAGATCCTTGTGATGGTACATCAACTCACAACAGGTTGGATGAAACCTCCGTCATTGCGTGAGAGCATCTGGTTGGCTTGCACTGGCACTATGCAGTTTTGGGGTTCGGGTAGAAACCCGGACACAAAAAGGACTACAAAATTTGGAGGTCAGCCCTGACATGCAGAGAGCAAGTCATTTCTGAGTTTTGGCCTAATCATGTATGTACAAAATGCTGTAAGGCTACTTTACCTGTTCTGAAGACATGATGATGATCGCGCATTACACGGCCAGCTTCAGGAAGTTCACCGGTATCGTTGGCTTGTCAACAAATGCACGCGCAGAAAGATTTTTGCGACAGTTGTAACAGACAATACCGTTTTTTGTCTGCAGGGGGAGCCCGTGAGGTGAAAAGCACAGTCCTCCATTGTGTTGCTTTAACAGTTAAAGTTTTGATTGTTTGTATTTTACCATTTCTGTGTCTTCTGGGTTTTCACATAAGCCTGTGCAGGTTTCTGCCACACCCTCACATGCACTTCTTTATATCTTTTATTCCCTTTATTTTTTCTATTTATGTTTTGTGAAACAAATAACATGAAATTAAAATAAATAAATTTGGCGAAAGAGGATCAGTGAGTACAGCACTGTGTACTGGGAAGAGTAACACTAACCGGCAACTCACTGTGTGAGCTGCTGTAATCTACCTGTAAACAACACACACACACACACACACACACACACACACACACACACACACACACACACACGATGACACACACATTCCTGCAGTTTGCAAGAATGTGTGTCAGCAGTACAGACGGTTCTTCAGCTGCAGTAAGTTGCTATAAAAATGAGGAACTTGTGGATCGACAATTTGAAGCTATTCACTGTGGTCACACACACACACACACACACACACACACACACACACACACAGACACACAGACACAGACACCTGTTTAATCAGTAAGTCAGTCCTAAGCTGTGACTGTTGGAGGCCTCTGGGCCGCTCCCTGGCCTGCAGGTGGGGGGACCAGTCGAGTGACTTCTGCTCTAACACTCCCTCAACTCAGCAGTCTGACTTCCGCACACACCTTCACTACATTACTCACTGTAAACCACAAGGATACCGACTGTAATCCCACAATGCAACACGCAGTGCATAAAGTGAGGACACAGTGACCCCTGAGCAACATTATTCATCACTGCTGCACAGTAATCCAACAACATCAAAAGTCGTTCTGTAGGCTGTGGTTTATGGTGTTGTTTCATTAGACTGTGTCATGTTGTAGGATCATTTTACTGTCACTGATCAGCCACCTGTCGTTGTCTCAACACAGTGAACTTCAGGGGTGAGTTAAGCGCGTGCACCACAACTTTAAAAAGCCGTCATCAATGGAGCCCCGATACCACGATTCACCATGGCAACAAGCGACAAGAAAAGGTCTGCATTTTTTTACTCCTCTGGATTTGGATATTTTAATGCGCTCATACAGCGAATTTGAAGCTGTTTTCAGGAAGAAGAGTAACACGGCTGCAGCAGCGAAGGAACATTTATGCAATCACAATAATGTTAGGCTACAGATGCAAACAGGTGGAATGGTGTTAAAGCTACAATTTAATTCACTTAGATGCAGTCCCACCGGCGAAAAAGAATGTGAAAGCAGCTCAAGATGAAATATAAAAACATCTTTCAAACATGCCATGGTCGAACAAAATAGATTTAGAACTAGAACACACTTTAGGATCCGACTTTACCTTGAGGACAGATGATCAAACTCACTGAAACCCGCGCGACACTAAACAAATGAATGAATGAATCACACTGCGTGTGTGGCGTAAGAGGGAGGAGACAGCTAGAAACTCGAGGTTCATTGAAGAAAACCTGCTCCCAACCAGGTTAGGTTCACAGAGTCAGTTGCCATAGTAACTGACACCGAGCTTGAGTTACCTCCCTTTCTGAAACGGAAAACCCAGAGTTTCCCTCATTTCAGGGTTAACAGACTCAGAGTTTTCACTAAACCTGCTTTGTGAAACGGACATCTTTCCATACTCCTGACAGCCTCCTGCTATGAAAGAAGAGTTTGATTTCAAAGTGAAGTGTGTCACATTTAAAGGATTTAGGGGCGTTTTGCAGTGAATTGCAGATTACAACCAGCTGAAACTTCTCCTGGTTAGAATTCCTTCAGTGTTCATTGTTCAGGAGCTGAATTATCCACAGAGGTCTCTTCCTCTCCTGAGGAGAAATATTCAACAATATCTACAATAAGGCTTCCACCTCCCCATCTGCATCGCCAATTTTCTTTCTCCAAATTGTTCATAAGCAAAGATTCTGAAAAGTGAAAAGTGTCTGAGAACATGAAGTGTGCTGGTGGACGTTTACTTTAACTATGAAGTGATGAATGACGTTATACCTGCACCACCTGTGCAGCAGGTCTCAGATGGGGTCAGTGTATCAGGGTGTGAAGTGAGGTCAGCAAGAGACTGAATAAACCACAACATCTCAGGCTGCTGTCAGCCCTAGAGTGGTCTCCTCTGGTCTGAATCAGGGACTCATGTTGTTCCAAAGTTGTATAATTGCCTAGAGTTGGTTCGTGTTCTCACGGCAGCATTTACAAGAGGACCAGATCAAATGCCTTGTGTGAGAAAGCTGCTCTTGATTGGTCAGAATTTCCATGTGGGAAAAATCCAGGAAGTAAAGCAAACGTTGAAGAAGAGTACACTTGCAAGATAAATGTGACACTTTCTAATGTCACAATGGAGGGACAAC
>NC_065521.1:45312090-45314696 GCF_006386435.1 Epinephelus moara | reverse complement strand
TGTGTCTCTGTGTATGTCTCACCTGTGTCTGTGTGTCTCTCACCTGTGTCTGTGTGTGTCTCACGTGTGTCTCTGTCTCAGTGTGTCTCACCTGTGTCTCAGTGTCTCACCTGTGTCTCATTGTCTCACCTGTGTCTCACCTGTGTCTCATTGTCTCTCTTGTCTCAAAGTATCTAAGTCCCTGNTGTGTCTCATCTGTGTCTCTGTGTATGTCTCACCTGTGTCTGTGTGTCTCTCACCTGTGTCTGTGTGTGTCTCACGTGTGTCTCTGTCTCAGTGTGTCTCACCTGTGTCTCAGTGTCTCACCTGTGTCTCATTGTCTCACCTGTGTCTCACCTGTGTCTCATTGTCTCTCTTGTCTCAAAGTATCTAAGTCCCTGTCCCCTCCTTTGTTTCCAGGTCATCTTTATCTTCGACTGGGAATTCCAGCGTTTTTCCTCGTAGTTCTTGTGAGTGTGTTTTGGGACACCTGTGCTTGTGACCTGAGCCTGATTAAAGACCCTCAACTTTTATCTGAGTCAGTGAGTCTGCTCTGAGACGTCTCCAGTTGGTGCCTGACATTAACGTACCTTTCTAACAACACACACAGGAAACACTTCACACTAAGACACAGCGTCATGTCAAAGTGCAGTTTTACTGCAACTTCAAAACACACTGACGTTTAGTTTCCATGTGAACTGGTTGCTTTGCTCTGAATGTGTCGGAGTCACCAATCAACACAGATACAAGTTAATCTTTAACACTTCAAACATAAAAAAAATCAAATGATTCACTTATTCACTCACACTGACACAGAACGCTTTCTGCACATTGTCCCTAAATATTCAGTGCCTTAAGAAGAATTTAAAACATTTTAGGATGTTTAAACAAACCTTTTTGGGGTAGAATAGCTTCTTAAACTCAGCTAGTTTTTCATTTTGATCTCTTAAAGTTTGAACACAAATAACTTTACAGCTGAATGGATTCATCAACAGAAAATTAATTACTGAAAACCGTTTTTTTAAAAAAGCAAAAATACCAAATATTCCCAAACATTAAGGTTCTTAACTCTGATGCTTCTCTATATGATGTGATTACTAACTTGATTTTGTTGTTGATCAGACAGAAGAAGCTGGTTGATGACATCACCTTGGACTGCAGGAATATTCTGACATTTTATGGACCAAATGTTTCTTCAGTTAATTGAAAAAAATATCAGTAGATTATTCGATAATGAAATTAGAGAGGCGAGGTAGAAACTGACATGAGATGCTGCTCTACATGACAAGCTTTTCACTGCGTTTTGCAAAGATGCCAGATATGTTTAACTGTAGGGGAAGTGCGTGTGAAATAATGCACACGACATCTACAATAATAAGGATCTGAGAGTTGGAACAAAAAGAATATATCTGAGATTATTAGACGGTGTTCAAAGTATTTAAAAGTAATTTAAAGGTCCAGTGTGTTGGATTTGCTGACAGGTAGCAGTGAAACATGGTGGAGAACTACTACGTGAAAAAGCAGATACCCCTCTCTAGAGCCAGTGTTTGGTTTGTCTGTTCTGGGCTACTGTAGAAACATGGCGGGGAGGACCTGCTCCCTGTGTAGATATAAACGTCTCATTCTAAGGTAACAAAAACACAATGATTCTTATTGTCAGGTGATTAAACACTAAATTAAACACACTGATTATAGTTTTGTTCATTTCTCCCTCTAAATCCTGCACACTGAGACTCTACACAGATAACAGGTGAATAAAGTTCTGAGAATGCTTTAAAAAAAACACCTCCTTAAACTTTTAAAGAGTCACTCACACACTTCACACACACACTGAGCAGACCCAGCAGCTGGTACTGGTCCGGTCCCAGTACAGAGTGCTGGTGCTGCTGGTTTTCTTACCTGTTCAGGTGAGCTGGGGGTCGACCGTGTCTCTCTGCTGCTGCTGAAGCTCTGCTGCAGGGTGGAGGCCCTTCATCCGCCCACTCTGCTGCACCTTCCTGGTTGTGCCAGGTTGGCCACGCCCTCCTTTACTGCTGCATTCAAGGCCTGTGGGAAAGACAGGTGTTTCCACTTCTTGACTCAGGTACCAGTGGCTCTCTTTCTGCTGCAGAGAAGACATTTGAATTTTCTTAGTTTATAAATGATTGAAGGCATCAAAAAGGAATTCATTAATTTATTTCTGTATGTCATGTAATATCCCATAATGCTGCTTTTGTGTCATTGGTAGAGGTGGAGGAACAGGATGGCACCTGGTTACTCAACATTTTCCGACAGCCCATAAACTCCAGTTTGAACATGTCCAACAAAAGTCACAAGACTTTATAATCATAAAGCTGTGAGCCTTATTTTCACTGCAAAAAGTTCATTCATTCATTCATCTTCTAACCGCTTCATCCTCTTGAGGGTCGCGGGGGGGGGGCTGGAGCCTATCCCAGCTGACATCGGGCGAGAGGCAGGGTACACCCTCGACAGGTCGCCAGACTATCACAGGGCTGACACATAGAGACAAACAACCATTCATGCTCACATTCACACCTACGGACAATTTAGAGTTATCAATTAACCTAGTCCCCAATCTGCATGTCTTTGGACTGTGGGAGGAAGCCGGAGTGCCCGGAGAGAACCCA
>NC_065521.1:45282379-45311340 GCF_006386435.1 Epinephelus moara | reverse complement strand
GCTAGCCGCTCCCAGCTAGCTCCGGTTTGTTATTCAGGTTAAAGTGTGAAGAAGCAGCGGGTCTGTGGGGCAGCTGAGTGAAGTGGAGCCTGAGGAGGAAGCACCGGTTAGCCCCGGTTTCACTACAGGCAGATTCACTCACTACAGGGGCGAGGAAATAAAACCTGAACAGTCAATCAGAGTGATCTCTCCCACCGACAAGCTCCGCCACCGATTCAACATGCTCAATTGGCCGAAGAGCCGCAGACGCCAAAGTGCCGATGGTGCGGGACACACCGCAAAAACTAGGCCGACAGACGCTCACCAACGGCCCGACTTTGGTCAACGGCCGACCGTCGGCTTGGTGTGTCAGGGCCTTAACTCTAAATGAGCCTGCAAACATCACTATTACGTCTAAATAAGCATTCAGTAATATGCTTTACCACCAGGTGGCGCTGCAGTGGGCTGTTTATGATCATTGGGAACTTTGCAGAGTCGGCAGTAAAAGCAAAAAAATCTCTTCACGCACAATTAAACTATGTGTCTTCCAAAACTTTTCCTTTTTTGGATTTAGAATCCAGAGCTGGCCAAGACTACTGTCGCCACCGCTGTGGAGATTTGGCAAAATGTAGAGTGAGTAGCATCGGGCTGAAGACGACTGACGCATATTTTAGTTGCTGAAATGCTAAAAAAATTTTCTATTCAGTGTAAAGGATACACAATTTTACAATTGGAGAATGTCACCACTGACAGACTTCAGCTCATTCATAACTCTGCAGCTGTGCACTGACAGACTTCAGCTCATTCATAACTCTGCAGCTGTGAACCAGAACCAAGAGCAGAGAGCACATCAGGCCAGTCTGAGCTGCTCTGTTCTGACTTCCTGTTACATGTGCAGTTGATTCTAAGCTCCTCCTCCTTGTGTACAAAGCCCTACATGGGCTGGGACCGAGCTACATCACTAACTTAACTATCTGCCTCTGAGAACACTGCGATCATCTGCTGCTGGTTTACTGGAAGAAGATCGAGGGCACAGCCCCAAAGCTATGAACACACCACCTGTAGATCTCAGAGAAGCTGCTCGCTAAATATTTTTTAAAAGAAAGATAAAAAAGTATCTGTTCACTTTAGACTTTAACTCACTCTGACTCTCCTCATACAGGTCTGAAACTCTCTCTGTTTACGCTTCACGCTGCTGCAACTTCTAAATTTCGTTTCTTACTTGATTTTATGATTTATTTTTTTCTTTCATCGTATGATCTGTAATTTTTAATGATTTTAAGATTTATGGTTTTGCTGTGTTCAGTGGGTGGTGGATTTGATAGCGAAAGACTGAGGTGAGTTCTCTTTGGTCCTCAGTGCCACAGCTGGGTGGTTCAGATTCTGGGGCAGCTGTGGGCCGTACCCGGCACAGACGATACCTGCAGTGAGGTTAACTCCTGAGAAGACGTTCAGTGTCTGTTGGTGAGTCTGTGTCTGCTGGGAATCATAGGCTCTGACTGCTAATGACGTCAGAAAGCCTAAAAGGAGACACGAGAAGAAATACAATATGAGATTTGGATTAATAGGATCTCAAATCATCATTTTTAAATGAAAATTGTTGAATTTCTTTTTAAATGTTCCTTTTATGTTTTTCTCTGTTTTATGTTCATCATGTCTGTTTTCATGTGACGCACTCAGTGCTTATACTGCCCTTATTATAAAGTACTTTGTGCTGCATCTGTTGCATGAAAGGTGCTATATTAATAAATATAGATAAAGAAGATTTTAAGATGTAGTTCTTTTGCTTTTGGAGTTAAGGGGGATTTTAGAAAGGATGAATTAAAGGTGATTGGGGCATAAGGTCAGATGGGACGGTATAATTATACAGGGTTTATTTTATCACCTGATGAGTGAAAAAAAGAAACAACCCCCCCATAATGTTTTTTTTTCTGAGCCATATCTGTGAAACAACATAATCAAAATTGCATGCCCTCATAGGTATGGCATCACATAGGTGGGTGGGGCAAGATTCAAACAGGAAGTCGACCCTGTGTGCATGAGGCGAGGAAAATGACATGAGCTTTGGCTAGTTTTAATCATCAGCTCATAAAATCAGCATAGCCAATATACTGTACAAACCTTTGATAGAAACATGATTATGATGTACTACAGCTCAAAAATCAGTAAACTGTGTTTATATCATGTGTCTGTTTTTAATTAAGCTGTTTTTAGTTTGTCCATATGACCCAAATGCACTTTGACTGATGGGACGGTGCTGAAAGGCTTTGCTAATACAGAAAATGATCAGCCTTGGAATAGAGACCCATTGTGTATGCTTAGATTAGTTATTCCCACCTCTTCATGTGTGCAGAACAATAATCAACCATAAAGATATTAAGGACCAGCTGGATTTTGCTTGGTGTTTTTTGCCAGCTGGCAAAAAACACCAAGCAAAATCCAGCTGGTCCTTAATATCTTTATTAAGGATCTTTATTAACCCTAACCCTAACCCCTAACACACCATCCAAGCCAAACCTAACACTTAGCCTTGACCTCTTAACCCAGCTCTAACTAATCCTAGCATTTCCAAACCTCAGTCAAACATGTTGTGTAACCCAATATATTTAATGAATTTTGGATCTCAAGGATTTTCTTTTTAAATCAATTAAATGTGTTCAATGAAATTTGGCGAGGGAGGAGGTTGCTGTGACAGAGAGGACAGACATCTTTATATTGCACGAGTTGTGGACGGACTTCAGCAATAAAGTTTAACATAAATGTACACTGAGTCTTAATTCATAATTATGAACTGGATAAGAAAAATGTGCATGTGAAATGATATGTGCAAATAAATGTGTCTACACTAGCCGAAATCAGTGATGAGGTGTGTTCAATTCAATTCAAGTCATACTTTATTAAAGACACATCTCAAGGGGAGGTCCATAGCACCATAAGAGTAAGACGAACAACATACACAATAAAACAGTGATTTACAGAAACTATAAGAGTCACACACAGGTGTACAGGCATGGTGGCCAGTGACTCCACATCTTAGATGTGAACCTGACTGAGCTGAGTGCAGGGTCAATTAAGCATGAAATAAAACAGTTTAATGAGTTAGATACTCTACATATGAATCTATATACATCAGATTCCGTATCACTGCAGCACAGGTCGGGACGCCAACACTAGCAAACATATGACTTGCCCTGCAGCTTCTAAAACACACCGGCGGCGTCATTGACGCGAGTCAAGTGCCGCCCCCAACACACACAAGAAGCGTCGCGCTGCGGGGCGTCAAACGGATTTCTATTGCACACTCCAGTCCGCTATATGCTGGGAAATACAAAATAGCGCTTTTTCAAGGGCGGTGACGCTGGAAAAATAGGACAATAGCGCGGCACGTCGACGCGCGTCGTACGCCGCCGGTGTGTTTTGGCCTTAAGCAGCAACCTCATACAGTCATTGTAAGTCACTGTGAGCCTCTGCATGCTGCTTTTCTTGTACCGACGCCAAGTATTTAACTGGACAGAAAGGTCCTCCATATAGATGTTAAACAGGACTGGTGATAAAATCCCCCCTGCTGAACACCATCGGTTACATGGGCAGATGTAGAGTTTCCCCACTTAACTCTCACAGTCTGTTTGGCATACCAGTACACCAGGTATAATCAGGTATTGTCACCAAATTATACAAAAAACAAGAACAAGAGGGTTGGAGTCAGTTTATTTAAAAGGGCGTGTCATAAAACTTTCTTTCCTCCTGAGATAGGCAGGTAACATCTTGTTTGTTGGGCTTTTTTTTTTTTTTTGTGGCAATGAAGCTTACAGCAGGAGGAAATTCAAAAACTGTCCCACTCACCCTCAGTTCACCCTAATGGTGCAAATGTTTCATTGTTTTGTTTGGGATTCTTATTTTGTTAAAGTCACAGCCTGCAAGGAAAAGTTCTGGGAGACAACAGGTGATACAAGTGCCACTGCCATCTATGTGATAGTACATCCACCTCATGAATGACCACTGCACCTCTGGACATAATGACCGTAACCATGTACTCTTATCTGTTATTGTACATAAATGTCAAAATGCACATGTGTTTAATTATTAGAGTTCCTCAGTTTCCTCTGCTGTTTGGTCACTGAAGGTCTTCATGTGAAGTACAGACCACACCGCCCCCTACCGCCCGCTGCGGAGCACAGCATTACCTTATATGGTGACTGTCCGGCAGCCAGCAGGCCCCGCCCCCTCCTGCGGGCTGCACCAGCGGATAGTTTCAGGAATCAGGATCAGTCAGTCAGCTGTGAGCGGACCCACCGACCAACCACCAGACCCGGGACGGTGGCGGTGCAGCCCCGCAGGTCCTCACCGGAGCTTCACACGGTACATTCACCGGCCAACATGGACTAACAGCAGCGGAGACACTCAGCTTCAAACCCGCGGTGAGTTCACCGACCGTCCGCGTGCGTTATAAATCAGTAACTCCAGCACTGTGACCGTAAACAAACTTGTTAGCTTGTTTGCTAACTTTGCAGTGATGTGAGCTAACGGGTTTAGCCGTTAGCACCACAGCCCTTCATTCAGTCAGCCGTGTGTGGACACGGGGAGACAAACCGCACCGTTACACTGCTGCTTAGGAGGTTTAAACTTTAAATGTACCGAGCTGAGGCGGATTAACCGGAGCCGTGAGAGTTCAAACACCGGGGGAGCTTTACTGAACCGGGTGCTAACTTTAGCTAACTTTATCCAGACGTTATCAGTAACGGTTAATATCAAGAGCTCAGGTTATGACTGTTAGAGAACTGTTGTTTTCTTGTTCGTTAACTTTCAGGTTTTTAGCCGTAATTACAGCACCTTCAGAGTGAATCTGCAGATACATCTGTAACTCCTGTAGTGAAATTATTATTATTTTTAAACATGTGGGTGTTAACCAGTTAATATAAACCTGAACATTACTTCTATCTACCTTTAAACTTGTGTTTCTCTTCTTTCTTTGCCTGTTTGTGGTTGTTTTTTGCTACCAAAGTGGACAGAAATAAAAATGGACCCAGACTTTGAGATAGGTATTTTTTCTCCTGTGCAGGGCCGTAGCACCAGAGCAGGGGCCCGAGGCGTAAGAAGTCTCTGTGGCCCCCCTGTCCTTTCTCTCTGGATCCACCTCTCTCGCAGGCACCTTTTATTCATTTTTTACAAAGTCGGTTTGCTTTCTTTCCCTTTTCTTTCTTTAGCTCCGTCTCCACCAAATCCTTTCAGTCCAGCACCTTAGGAACCAACAGTAACCCTTCAGACATGGGGTCCGTCCCAAGTCTCTTAAATTACTAGTAGGTACGTGAATTACAGCGATTCATTGCAAAGCATGAATGTAACGGGTACTTACTCTTGTGCTGTTTCTCCGACATCTCGTTCAAATGTGCCAGATGTAGAGGGCGGGTATTTATACATCATGGCATTGAGCTGAAAAACTCTTCTGGATAGGAAGCTCTTGACAATCCTAGCTTGTAGCTGCTTAAAGCTTGCTGCAGTAGCACTATAAAAATAAGAGACTTGGGACGGACCCTTGGTACCTAGACCCTCGGTCTGTTCACACAGTCCTCTTAAATGTGGGCGGGGTTGTCGTCACTCACTGCTCTGTCCAGCACTCGCTGTATTTCCTCATCAGCGGTGACACAGATGGAAGTCTGCACCTGGTTTATCGTCCACAGAGCGAGGTTTAGGATTTGAGGATTAGAATATATGACGTTCACATAATCCGCTCCAAATTAATCTATATTTTTAAAGTCATTACTAAAAGTGTCTGGTAGTGGTTATTTATATTATTGTGGCGTATTGATTATGAATACAGTCCATCTGATGTAGGGCAGGGTGATGTGGAGAAAAATTAATATCTGGGTATTTTCAGGCTGAACGTCGATACATGATATATATCTGTATTCTCTACATGTTCAGCTGTGAGTCAAAGCCACGTTTGAGATGTCACAAGCACTTTTATAAAAACAGTCTATGATCAAAATAAAATATAAAGACAGGGATTTTTTCCCTTGTTTGAAAATTTATAGCTGCACAATGTACATGAAAAATGATATCAATAAAAAGCAGGTCTGTACGTTAACTTTGTGCACACAGCACTGGAGCTACAGAGGTTTAAAGGTTTGTAGCACAGGATGTAGGTTTGAAACAATTATGTGATAATGAAACGATGTGTTTCTCAGCAGTGGACAACACGTCCTACCAGGAGCCTGTGTCGTATTGTTTCATCCAGTTGGCGTCTGTGTTGTGTTAACAGTTATAAGAACCACTCAGGTTTGTAAAGACAGTTGTTTGTAGAGGTTAGATGAACTTTGCTGATATCTTCCAGGTGTTTGTCTTCTTTAACGAGACACCTGCTGCGTTGAACGTGCTGAATCTGTGACTCCTGTGGAAGCTCTGCGGGTCAAATCCTCGCCGTGGTTTTTGTTTTCCTGGCTGCAGGTTGATTTAGCGAGCCGCTGCATTATTAATGTGTGACATGATTTCCATTCAGAGAGGCCACCAGCTCTGAAACTGGAGCCAGCTCAGCCTGCAGCATCTCTGCTGACTTGTTTCGGATGTAGATCAGTGTGTCTGCAGAGCTGAAATGTGACCAGGTGGTTTTTAAAAGTGACCTGGATTGTGGAAGAGAATGTCCCATTGATCTTTACTGTGGATATTCAGACAGAATAATGCTTATTCTCTCTGATCATTACAGGACATCAAGGAACATGTTCATTTTTATCTCTGCACATCAAGAATTTCAGAGAACACTGATCAGGCTCAGTGAACCGCTCTCTGCAGATGTTCTATTGAAAAAAGACTCCCATAAAAATCTTCTCTCTCAAACTTTTCATTCTTTAAACGACTGTTTCAGTCACTTTAGCATGCACTAACCCTGTGACTGTCTTCTAGGAGACACTGCATGAAAATGTCCATCATTACCCAACATTTCTACACCGTTGTTACGTCTCGTCCGTCTCTGTGACAGCAGGCTTTTCATCCCGACTTTGACTGTGTCTGTTCAGAACAGAACACTTCTGCCTGTCTTTCTGTATGAAGTAATTATTTTAGTAGTAGCAGTAGAGTATACTGTGTGCCCCCGTGTGTTCAGAAAGTACTCTGCAGGGGTGACTGGCTGCTGTCTGCTGTCCCTCCAGGACCCTGAGGCGGGCAGGAAAGATTGTGGCCGACGCCTCCCAATTTGGACTCAGACTTTTTGAGTCACTCCCCTCTGGCAGGAGGCTGCAGTCCATCAGGACCAAAACCTCACACCACTAAAACAGTTTTCTTCCCAACTGCAGCTGGTCTCATCACCAAGGCCCAGATGTCCCTGTCCTGGGGTCTCGTTTATAACCACTGCGTATGCACAAAAAAGGCACATTTTGGACACAGGAAAATGGCGACACAGATGGTGAGGTGGGGAATTGAAGCCAGATTGTGGAAATTAGATGTGAGAGGAATCATTACAATGATCTCTCACACATTTGAATTCACCTTATGTCACATGTTTCTTGTTTATAAACGTTCAGATGCAGCAGTGTTGTAGACGATATGTCACCTTAAATCTCAAATCAAATCCTGCTCAGTATTTTATTAACGCTGTCTCATCACATTTCCAACACTGGAGCGCAGAGGAGAGGGTCTGGGTCGGACTATATGCTGCTGACACTCGTGGTCAGCTGTGGAGCGCACCATGCACAGCTGGACGATGTCAGGCTGTGGCACGTGACAGGATTCAGGAAAGTTTGGCTTTCCTTTACCTGATGATAATAAGTGTCAATATACTGAGGCATTTTCACCTCAACTAACCAGGCTGACTGATGAAATTAATGTCATTGGTTGTTATACAACAGTTAGTTCCAGCCCTGCAATCTGATTGGTCGAGAGACAGTAAAACCGTGATGATATTGGAGTACAACATCACGGTTATTTCACTGTGTATGTATCACTCCGCCTCACAGCTGATTGCAATCAACAATCAAATCAAAACTGACGGTTAGTGTCAGTGAGGTCAGCAGTTGCGTTGTAGGCTAATTAATTCATCCACTGTCAAACAGCCAAAAATATGGATTTATTTCCTAAAATAAGTTTTGAATTGAACTATGAATGGTCATCAGAGGAAGATGAGGGAGAGGAGAAGCTGAATCCATCTGAGCACACATCCAGGTTTGTCAGTGTTTCATCAGCGGAGCTCAATGACTTGGAGAAAAGCAACATACTGTCAGATCAGAAGGCAGAGTCGGCTGTGCCTGTGAAGCGACAGTCCACCATGCAGTCACCAGAGACTTATTTCACCGGCTGCACAATTAATGGAAACGTGCAGATAAATGTGTATAAAGAGTAAGTGCCTGGCGCACCATGTCTGCGTTACATAGCAACGGTGACAGCGGAGTCCTGAGGGAACTATTTTTGTTGGCGGAAGACAAATAAAATGCTTAAATTATCTATTTTGTCCTAATTTTTCAACATTTCTTAATCAGCCTTGCTTATTCAACTGTTGAACTGTTGTATAAAAGCAATATCACACTCGAGCTCGTGATGTTGTACTGTGATATCGTCACGGCTGTGATTCGGTCGTAGGCACAAGGCCGAAGACAATCACAGTACAACATCACTCCCTCTCGTGTGATATTGCTTAATTGAAGTTCTAACAATGTGCAGATATCACAAAGTATGATTTCAGTTTTCAGATAGTTTTTGTGTGTAAAATGTCTGCAGGGAACACAAGTGTGATGCCACTGGAGACACTGTGGTACTCTGCTTCTCACCCGGCACATCTTCATCACCTGCACATATGGACTGTGTAAATTAGCAAAGATGTCAGGGTGCAATTCTTCTTTTTTGTGGCATCGACCTTCAGATCTGACCTTTTACTGCACAACATGTACATGTAAAAAGATATAAAGTAAACAGCAGGGCTGTACGTTAACTTTGTGCACACAGCAGTGGAGCTAGTGGGCGGAGTTAAAAAGTGGTTTTCCATCTGTCGGCCTTTCAAATGAATCTGGTGCTGGAAAATGATTTTAATCTTATTTCTGCAAAGAGCATGAACAGAGAGGCCAAGGAAGGGACGGAGACAGAGACACTTTGTCCTCATTACACACATCTTGTTTATGAAACATCTGTGTTGTCGCTGCATTTTTTAAACACATCTGTCGCCTGCATCCAGGCGCTGTCTCAGTGTCACACATTACACTACAGCTACCAAGACAACAGGCGCCGCACTGTGATCCACCTCACACACAAACTAGCAGCGCATCACTGTACTGCACGTGTGCTGCTGCGCTCATTTCAGTCATCTCACAGACTGATGTAGTGTAGCACGTGCAGCGTACAGACCGATGTCACACTGTAGACTAATGAACAGACAGATTAAACAGAGGAGCAGCTCTGTGTCTCTCTGAGTGTTGGAGGACTGAATGAGTGAGGGGGGCGGAGAGTGTGAGAGAGGAGAGATGAAATTGCGTACTGGCAGGTGTACACATGGTTTTATAAATCAGAATATTTTTTGGCGTATGCACATTTCCTCATTTGTTCGACGCAAACTTTAGTGTGGATTCTCCACAGAGTTTTATAAATGAGGCCCCTGATGCTCATCTGATGTCATGTGTTACATCAACACACATCTTTACTGTCTCTCCACATGCACTTCTGCACATCCCCTCGTCAATGTTTTGCACATTGCTGATCATTAACTGTTGATTTATGATGTCTCTTCAGTCCCTCCCTCCCCCCCCTCCCCCTGTGGTGGCCAGGCGGCGTCATGGCGTCCCGGCTGCTCGACCGTCTGAAGCGCTCGCTATTTAAAGATGGTCAGGGGGCGGGACCCGAGCAGGAAGCGGCAGGCGGACAGGAAGAGGAGGAGTTTAAAGAGGACCACTGGGAGGCGGAGCTGGAGGAGGAGGAGGAGTGCGTGACCGATCGGCTCGGGGGGACGCTGTGCTTCGACAGCGGAGGAGGAGGAGCAGAGGATGGAGCTGAGGGCGAGGGGTCAGGGCTGGACAGTGACTCAGACTTCCTGGGAGAGTCAATGGAGGAGGGGCTCAGCAGCACAGGTGAGCTGCTCTGCTCATTCAACACATGCAAGAACGTTTTCGTACCCTTATGCTAAACTTGAGTTACTTTGCTCCGTGAGGTTTGTTTACACGACTGTTAAAGGTCAGATTATACAAACCGTCTTAACTTCACAATCTTAACAAGTATAACCTGTGTCTGTGTGGCTTCACACCCAGAAGCTTCCATATAAAGCTGCCTGTTCTGCTCCATGTATGGGTTCCATTCAGAGCATCTCTAAGAGTAAAAAAACGTCACACTGTGGAGCTCAAAGTCCTGCTGCTGGACACCAGGAGACGGAAGCATCATTTGGCAGTCTCTTAGACAGCTAGGCAGCTTAGACAATGATTGATCCTCTCAAATCACCACCTGTGGGTCCCAGAGACTCACTACATCAGTAGGGCTGGGTTAAAATAATCAATTCATCCTATTCAAATCGATCTTCATTTGAATGACCCGATATCGATTTATTAAATCTGAGATTGATCTTTTATTGCGCTTTTTCCCACGAGTGAGTCCAGCTTTAACCACATTAGTCTCGCCTGTAGTAAACGGGCCGCGGTGCTAAGTTATCAACGACCATGGTCTTGATAAGCTCCTACGTTACTGGTTCTTTTATCTGTAACTGTTAGTTGTCTTCGTTACCTTTTGGTGTATTTTATGATCATGCTGCAGCAGCCTCTCTGCTTTTATGCACACACAGACACACAAACACAGAGTGGAGATGCAGCAGTGGAGACGGAGAGGTGATGATAAGGGCCGTACACATGCGGTCGGGCGCTGGGCGCTACTCTTGTGCCTTTTCTGTGCCAGCTTCCAAGAGCACGGCGGCATCTGAGGTCGCTAAGCAACCTCTACAAGCATCATATAGCCTATGTACCTGAAATCCTGAGGTCAGAGCTGATCTCCTTCCAGGAGCTGTTTATAAGTGTGTAGGCCTATCGTCTGTGGGACAGATGTAAAGCTCTGGGTAGCCCTGCACTACCATCATCAACGTCTCCGTGTTTATCAGACTGAATATTTACAGAAGAAGAGAAAGATATCTGTCGGCTGTGATTGGTCGATCCATATCACATGACGTGTGATGCGCGCTGCTGCGTTCCAAAAGTTGAACTCAGTTTATCTCAGGGTGCAGCCGCGCACCCTGAAATGTAGGTGCTCAGGAATGTCTGTGTTATTTATTACTTCTACACTTCACTCAGTATTGCGATGTCAGGAATATCATTTATTTTATTGACATTTTAGATTGGTTTCCAGTCAGATACTGAGTTTATATTGTTACTGTTGCTGCTCTAGAAACATTTAGTTATAAAACACTCAGTTTTAATCCTGTTCTGAATTTATTATTCCTTGTAAAATTTACATTTATTAGTTCTCTGAGAATCTCTTTTATAATATAGCAAAAAATGGTATTGTAACTGAAAAATCCCCAATCGAATCGAATCGAATCGAATCGGGACCTTGTGAATCAAAATGGATTCGATTCAGAAAACCAGCGGGGACACCCAGCCCCAGTGGAAAGGCCGAGCATATTCAGTGACAGATCAGTCATGGATTTAGTTTGTGCTGAATAGAAAGTGGTGTTTACAGAAATAACTGTTGGATGTCACGACTTACTGTCACTGTCTCAGTATTGTTGTCAGTATTTTAAACATAAAAACCCCTCAGTCCAGCTCTGCTCATTGACTCTGCTTCTTACTGAATCTGAATCTGAAACCTTTCATGTAATAATCACCAAGAAACACACGTGTGTCGAAGATTAGCGTCACATTAGAGATGATGGTTTAACAGCAATAAATACTTAGTCACCTGACCTTTGTCTCACCTGTCTCATGTAGACACCAGTCCTGTGGGCGTGTCTCCGGTTGGCCCCTCTGCGTCCTTCCTGCTGACTCGGCAGCTTCAGGAGAGCTGGAGGACCCTGCGTGGACTCGGCGGAGGAAGTCCCACCTCGGCCGGGAGGCAGCTGACAGACAACTTGCTGTTTGAGGTGACCGACGCCAGTGTGGTGCAGGACGGCTCCTCTAAATATGTGGTGAGTTCAAACAGCCGCAGGAAGGGTCAGACAGACTGTCACACGAACTGAAGCGGGACTTAAACTTCTGCGCTGAATCGATGGCGTACCTATGCCGGCGCAGAGCCTACACCGTAACCTACACTGTAGCCTGACGTGCACCTCCCCCCAGAAATGTGACCACACGTCACAGTGACGCAGAACCCCTCTTTATTTTTGTAAGCTTAAACCATTTCCTTAAGTGTAAGTGAAGCTTGTATTAACTTTAATTTCACAGATAAGAGACAATTAATTGTGAAGACAATAAAGCCTCCACAAAAATAGCATTTTAAGTCTTGTGCGTGATTTATCCTGGCTTCATATGAGCAGAGGAAATCTCTGCTAGTCGCTAGGCTAATGTATACAATGTAAAATGCCATAGGCTTGTGCTAATAATGTTAGCATGTTGTGTTTGTGGGGAAAATGTGTCCAGATAAAGAGAAGTGTTTGTCTGTGAATCTTGTCAGTTGTAATGAAGCTGATTTGTGTACTTATTGTGACTGAAATTGTCTCTATTGAGCCATGTTTAATGTGTGTTTAATGTGTGTTTTGAATAGGGCTGCCACGATTAGTCGACTAATCGATGACTAATCGACTATTAAAATAATCGGTGACTATTTTAGTAGTCGACTAATCGGTTTGAGTCATTTTTCATAGAAAAGTACTATAAAAGTACCCCAAAATACTCTTACTGCAGCTTCTTACGTTGAAATATTGGCAGCTTTACACACTCTCCCATGACAGTGAACTAAAAGCCTTCGGCGTGAGTAGGAAACAAGACATTAGATGACGTAATGTTGGGGTTTGGGCGAGACAGACCAACATTTTTCAACATTTTAACACATTTTTCGATGAAATGATTAGTCGACTAATCAAAGAAATAATCGACCGATTAGTCGACAATGAAAATAATTGTTAGTGGCAGCCCTAGTTTTGAATCAACTAAACTTTACAGCACTTCACAGAAACCCCACCAACGACTAGTGTTTTGGAGGTGTAACTGCAGAGTGACACAGACACACCACCACACAAGTATAAATGCTCACAATGGTGTAGGTCACGTGCGTAGGCTCTGCGTGTCACAGAGTTGAGTCCTGTTGAACGCTATTAAAACAGCTGTAAATGATGCATTTTTTTTAGTAATCTTAATGTTGTTTCTTCTTCCTGTGGATAGCAGCAACATGTGACACTCTAAGATATTTCCAGGAGTCCTACGAGGCTTTAATAGCTCAGAATGTTTCAGTGATCTGAAACGTCAGTGGGGAAAAAAACAAGTGTGGTGTCAGTCCCTGTGACTCAAAGAGTGAGGGCTTCTTCTAGAGTGGCCATTTTGAGATACACCTAGGGATGTAAATGTGTCTGTGTCTGGTTTATAACCACACAGCCCAGTCGCCTGACAACAATGTTGGCATTGTACTTCTGCAAACCACCAATGAGTTTTATTTGCATGTTTTATATGTCTCGTATCAGTGTTTCTACAGTGAGGTAGTATTTGAGCTGCTGTTGTCGGGGATGGACAAAATGTTGTTTTTTTTTTGTGAGTCACAGCTGTGTTTCCAGCAGCTTTTTAGGCACCAGACATGGGTGGCTAAAAAACTGAGTTTCCTTTCTTCCAGTTTGGGCTTTCTTAGGTTAAAACATGATTTCCTAACTGTAACCAAATGTTCTCACAGCGAAACATATTTGTGGTTGTCATAAATGTAGAACGCCAACGGTCTGTTGTATTTACATTATTAAAACAGAATTGTGTCTTGTTTTGGGGGCTAGGGGCTTTTCACGTTGTTGATAGCTGACAGCAGAGAGAAGTCACCAGGAGACCGTCAATTACAGATATTTATTAGGGTCTGGGCAGCTCTGTTGGTCGCTCTGTGACAGTATTCTCCTCCTAATCTAACTTCCCATGATAATAAACAAAACTTGCCAGGTCCAGTTCACACCAAACTTGCTACACAGCATCTTCAGACTGTCCTTTACAAACCCATGACACAGATTGTTGAATGATTAAGAATTCGTCACCATAAATGCCTACTGCAAATCCTCACTAAATAAAGCTCCAGTGTTTATGGAAAAAAAAAGTGAAAGTATTTTGCCATCAGGGTAGATGAAGTGTTTTCAATTTCAGAGTTATAAGTGAAAAGTGAAAAATCTTTGACAGCATTTTGAATTCTGCCATCTTGTAACTTGTAGCAGTCAATGGAAAAAAAACAACAACTTCATACATCATATTTATCAGTTATGGATCAATCAGTCTTTGTAAAACAACATCCCAGATGTTTCTATGTTGTCGAGATGAAGTTTGCAAATCCTCATAATTTTGTCTTGATAACTGAATTTTTAAAACTGGTTTGAAATCTGCCTGTAAATACACGTACAGCTGTGATGCTGCACCCTGGTGGTCAGCTGTATCATAGTGTGGAGTCACCTCTGAACTCTACAGTGGTAAAGCAGCTCAGCTTGATAACAACCTGCCATTGGTGTCCTAAAGGCTGTGAGTGCCTGCTCAGACGTTGTGCTGTGTGGGTTAGAAAGACATGATTTAAAAATATTTCAAGGATTATTGATATTTTTTGCCTGGAAAGTTCTTGTGATGGTCAGTCAATGAGAAACAAGCTGCAGTTTTGTCATTGATTTGAATTTATTCACGGCTGTCAGCTGCTACAGTTGCTGTGAACTGATCAAAAAGGTCTGAACATGAACGCACCACTTCAGCAGACTCCTTATCAGTCTGCAAAACTATTTAAAAGTGGACTTCCTACATAAATTTTACATGAGAGAGAGAGAGATTATGAAGCCTCATGTTCTGCATTCATCAGTTCAAAATTTGAAGCCCAGACACACCCTGACCACACAGGAAGTCTTCAGCAAAGTGGTTTTAAAAAAATAGCTGCTCCAGAACGTTCAGAGGAAACTCAGCCTGTCTGTCACTGTCTCTCCCCAGCTGTACACCATCCACGTGATCCAGTCTGGCGGCAGCGATAAGACTCCAGCCATCATCACACGCCGATACTCCGACTTCCAGCGGCTCCACGCTACCCTGCGCCGTAACCACGGAGACCAGATGGAGCGTGTCTGTTTCCCACGTAAGTAGAGGTTATGTCATCTGTCTTAACATTATGGTCTGTAAACTGTCCCGTCCACGGGCCCTCCAAAGGTGATTTTTGATGATTAAAAAAAACAGCAGCTGTATTTGTTCTTTAAGTGGTTGAATCATACGACATATTGTTCAAAAGCTACACTCCTCACGGTGCCATTGATGCTGACCATCTCAAAATACAACCACCACCACAGGCTCAATAATCACTTCTGTCAGAGAAAACCAGTTCTAACTCACCTATGCAGCATCATCATAATCCACAGATCCATATCATCCAGACAGAATCACAGCTCCCATTATCTTTCTCACACACTGACAACAGTCCAGATGATCTAAATCCAGTTAAATATTTAGTCCTAATACATTATTACATCCACAGATATCCACCAACTGCTGTTGCATCGTTTCAAACATTCATGTTTCTTCCAGTGCTGTTTTCTATAGCAACAATAGCCAACCGGAGCCTGAGCTGAAGGAACACATTTCCTGTAGTTACTACGTCATCAAACCATGTGATGTTTGGTATGGCCGGATTCAGTCATCAAACCATGTGATGTTTGGTATGGCCGGATTCAGGAAGCTCTCGACTTTTCAAAAATAACATAGTTTTTCTTTTATTTATTATGTATTTCACACCAGAGCAGCCTAAACACACAAAGTCCAAAATCGTGATGAGTGGTGACAAGTCATGTCATGCCTTTTTTCGACGGGAAAAGTTAAAGGATTACTCGCGATCTTATGTGGAGCTGTTAGCAGGGACTTAGCTGTTTTATAAAAGGTAAGAGTCTCACTCCTACCACTATTTTTGGCTGAGATATACCGTCTAGAAAGTGGGATCATAACTTTCACGTTTCATATGGCTTTATTTGGTGATATTTTATGGTGTTTCTGTGTCATAAACAACATCAGCTATCATAATCACACCTGATTTCAATAAGGTACAATGTTTGAAGCTGGCTGAGTGTTGTTTGATCACTGATAGTACTGTTTTGAAGCAGAGTGACCGACTTGTCATTTGGAGCTCCGCCTGGATCTTTTCATGGTAAAAACACTGTAGAATGGTCATACTTTGAGCAGTCTTCTTCAAATTTGAAACAAGTGTTCATTGATAGTGTGCCTACAGCCCCACAGTGTCATTTACCTGCTCAGATGAAGCCACAGACAGTTATTCATCCTGAAATACATTTTTTATTTTATCTTAGGCAAAATCTTCAATTTTTTACTGACTTCAGAGGCCCATTACTCTGTCTCTGTATCACCTAGAGTGTTTCTGACACTTTCACGAGAAACTTCAGAGAGTTTTCTTTCTGGCAAGACCTCATGCATGCATGTAGTCAGAGCGGTTCAGAAGCTACAGTCATTTTAATTTGGGTATGTATTTTAGGCGTTTTTGCTACAAAATGGGGGTGGAGTGCAAGAGGTTTTAAAGAGTCAGCGATTGGCCAACCTCACCTGAGGATTATGGGTCTTAAAGTCAATGACACTTTTAACCCCTTTATTG
The DNA here is from genome assembly GCF_006386435.1 of Epinephelus moara. Taxonomy (NCBI): domain Eukaryota; kingdom Metazoa; phylum Chordata; class Actinopteri; order Perciformes; family Serranidae; genus Epinephelus; species Epinephelus moara. Next base: position 45,294,675 of record NC_065521.1, on the reverse strand, counting down.
TCACCACAGACTGTTATACATATACAGAAATGATAAACAAACGGAAATAGTCTTTCTCATCAGATGAGGTTTTCTAGCAGTGTTTGTATAAACAACAAGCTCCTCAATAGACATTTCTGTCTGTGTTTATTAGTCTTTCACTCATGTTCACAAATTCAGATCATTGTTTTACCGTCTTGTTTTAAAAAGCACGTTGACACAAGCTCAGAAAAACGTATGTAAAATGTTTATTTTCTGTGATATTGTTATCCACTTTGAATTTGGACAATGTGAGGCTTCATGGTATGGTCCCTCTGTGTTTTCCAGCTAATACCTTCCAGTTCTAGTCATCTGCAGCATCAAGAAAATATTCAGACAGAGACAAAAAACATTTTATCTCAGTGTGTAGACTTACAGTGCTTCTGACTGTTGGGAAAAAATCTTCAGTGTTACCTTATAAAATGAGACCATGCGTGTATATATGTACTAAAAATGGAGCAAGAGCAGCTTTCAGTTTACTTTGGGTATGACTTGAAGAGGTGTTCTAGGTGAATTTTACAGAAAGGTCAGAGAGGCACACTGGTGACGAGGAGCCTTGAATCCGCCAGCGTTAGTGACAACATTGAAAGCATTAAACTGTTTACTGCAGCAGTTAGAAATTGTGCAGTCTGTCTCTGAAGACTAGATGGTAATCCTAGATTTGCGAAACTCTTGCGAAATACTCATGTCTTGCCGTTTTATGGTGTGACAGTGCTGTGGTTTACCCTGGAAATCCAGAGTTCTCGCGAGAGCACAATTTGAATTTGCTCAGCGAGTCACTCTGGCAATCAGTAATGATGCTCATTACCCATGCTGTTGTAGCCGAGCTGCACCAGTCACATCGGTGTATCTGATATAGGCGGGCCAGAGGCGAGCTAAACAGATGACGACAGCGCTGCGACGACGAAGTCCGGAATCAGTCAGTAAACATTGCAAGATGGCTACGGATGAACACCAGTTGTTTGAAACGGCTTTGGCCGCTACAATGAACGAGTCAGACTTGGCTTTTTCTCTAAAAGAGGAACAGAAGACGGCGCTCGAATCTTTCCTTTGCAAGAAGGACGTTTTTGCTGTTTTGCCAACCGGATGCGGCAAGAGTCTAATCTACCAGTTAGCTGCACTGGTAGCTAAGCGTATACGTCACCCTGTGTGTTGTTCTGATTGGTCGTAGTGTTATCCAGTTGCGTGCAGTGATATTTACAAATGCATGCTTGGTGCCGCCCCTCGAGTTGGGCCATTTGCATTACTCATGGCCAGACCCTAAATCTTTCTAGATTTGGGTCTGGATTTCCAGGCTAGCTGTGGTTAAGGTCTGGTTAGGTTTAGGCACAAACAGCACTTGGTTATGGGATAATGGTTTGGGCTAAAATGATCACTTGAAACACGGAACATGAAATTTTGTGGACATTTTTGTGACTCATCTACACAGGACTGTTAAAATTCACTGATAAAACACTGTAACCCCAACGCTTCCTTTTTTAACCTCTGCAGGAAAGAAGCTGCGCAGGAACTTCACGGCAGAGACGATCGCCAAGCGGAGCCGAGCATTTGAGCAGTATCTGTCTCACCTGTGTTCCCTGTCGGCCCTGCGGGGGACGCTGTGTGTCCGACAGTTCTTCTACCTGACTGACCTGCAGACCGGACAGCTGCTCATCAGGTAACTGACACACTGACAGAGATGATTGTCTAAACCTCTGACTACTGGATGATAAGATGGATCTGACACAAGTTCAAATGATCAAAATTCTCACGTTTCTCGATGCGAGTTTCTGCTTTTCTACATTTTCTAACTTTATAAATTAAACACCTTTAGGTTCATATAAACTCGAGCAGGTGGCATAAGATGGCAAAATGTATTTTTCTGTGACGTAGCAGCAGCAGCTGGATGTTTGAAGACCAGGTATCTAAATCCGCCACCTGGCTGATACTCTTCGACTCTACGTAGTAAAAATCTGTAGAAATGTGTCTTCGACTTTAGTTGTCAGATCTTCAGCCACCGCCGCTGTGATTTGAATTCCTCTGACTGAGCTTAACAGCAACTCAACAAACTACAGCTTGTATTAGGGTTAGACGACATAATACCCACTCAGTGGTCATCTGCTTGTCGGCCCCGCTGGTATCGGCTGTGTGTTCTAGTTTATCTTCAGGATCCTGAAGGAAGTCTCCAGTAATTTTTCAACCAGCCCACATTAGCCCAACAACCGGTGATTTCCAATATATTTACGCACTTCATTCAGATGAACAGAAACAAAATAAAACTCATGAGAACTGTTGCGGTCAGTCTTTCCAATGTTCCAACAGTTACCAGCTCTGGTTTGAAATAAATCCTTAATTCACAGAGGAAGATGTGAAATGCTCCACACGCTGTATTTCCCCACTGTCTCTCAGCTGACGACAGAGCGGTGGCCCTCACTTGTTCTTCAGAGGCAGAAGCAACATAAAATTACTAAAATTTGCACAAAAGACAGAAACAACCGGCGATGCACTGAGCCATCAGCCGTTTTGTTCATCCAGCACACATCCACCCAGGTGAGGAGTAAAACTGTCATTCATTGTGAGGCAGACGGGCTTTTGCACTCGGCGGCTCACGTTACTGCAGTGGCTCTTTGGTTGTCGTCGGCTACGGCATCCACCAATACATGCATCCCACACTGATAGTCACTGCAGCAGCATATCTCAGTTTCTGTTGGTATCAGAGGAAAATTTGAGCGAAGGTCCCAGCAGTCAGGGTTTGCTCTCAGTTTATATCTTGAATAATTATCTAAACCGCTGCACATTCTGAATTATTGACAATAAATATCGTCGACCCTTTGACCTGTAATTTAAGCTGCAAATGATTTGTTGAAAATAAGGTTAATGTTGCTCTTTAGGTTTGTTTGAATCTTTTTATTCCAGATGAATAAAGGGGGCGGTCTTTATGATGTTCATGAAGCTTCAGTGTTTTCAGGTGTTTTGAGTTTTGTGTTGTCTCGTTGAGGGTGGGACGTTACCAGGAGGCCTTGGGTCCGCTGCTCAACGCCAAGAGACTGCAACACAAACTGGGCTGGGCAAGTTACTATGACAACCAGGCTCAGGCCCCGCCCCCGGCCTCCTCCCATTGGTTCTTCACCCTGGTGGGACTGTCGAGCTGTTTCCAGGAAGTGGACCAGCTGGAGGAGGCACGGGATCACTGTGACCTCGCCCTCCGTGTCCTGACCCCCGCCGAGACTGACACAGGGGGAGACAGGCCCCTCCCTCTCCAAGATAAGCCCCGCCCACTGACTGAACAGCACGACTCATCAAGACGACGCCTCGACAGGCCACACCCCCTCCTGTTGCCGTTGTTACAGGCGGTGGTTCGGCTGTCGTGGCAAACAGGAAGGGACAAGCGGCAGTGGGAGGAGCTTCTGCAGCACCTGGAGGAGCAGAGGGCGGGGCTAGACAATCAGCCAACCATCAAAGAGTTTTTGGTCAAACACAACCTTCTGGAGAGCGAGGGGGAGGGCTAGAACAACACACACACACACACACACACACACACACTGCAGAGTACAATCACTGCACTGCAACACGAGTGCTGCCGCCACTGTTTGAAAAAACATCAGAGATTTTGGGAATAAAGTGATGAGAAAATGTTTTTCATAACTTTGTTATTCTAAAAAAAATTTTTAAATAAATGAAAAAAAAGAAGTGAAAATTTAATAAATAAAATAATATAAGTGAGAAGTCAAAATACAATAAAAAAAAAATCTGAGAACCAAATTGTAATGATGGAGCAAAAAAAAGGCGCAAATAAAAGTCATAATACCGCGTTGTTCGTCTCATAGCATCATGACTTTTGTCTTGTATAAAGTCTGAAAATATTGTTTCTGATAATATTAAGACTTTTCTTAAAGTACAACTTCTTTCCTCAAAGTATTTCCACTTTGTTTTCAGTGTCTCTGATTTTGTTTTCTAACAGTGGCTGTGACGCTCCGTCAGCATCATCATGTGATCAATCATCCTTTAAAGCCTTAAACCGGTTCAGTGATCACAAACACTCTGATGCTTCAAATCAGGAGGTTTCCTGTTTTTATTCCAAAGTGTGGGTCGCTCTGACTTCACAATAATCCTTAAAAAAAGACAGATCTGCAGCCGTATTCACGTATTGTGCAATTGTTAGGAGTCAGTGTTGTGATGGTCTACGAAAATTCATAAAGGGAGAATTTGTCAAACAATTTCCTTTAAAACTAAATCCAAGTAATGAAAAGCTACCTGCAAAGCATGTTGGCACTGAAAATGGTTTAAAACTATTTTACAGTTTGGAGAAAGAAATCTGAAATATATAAATCCAAATACATGAATATATAATGTGTAAGGCTTTGGGGAGCAGAGGAAAACACAGGGTTCTATCTGTGTTCACCAGCTTGCAGTATTATTCTCTGCTGCCTTTGCTTGTTTATTGCTGTATTTCTGTCACTCAGTCCCTCCAGGATGTTTTGATCGCAGCAATTAATGCCGGGTTCACGCTACACAACATCAGCTCGGCATGGCATTGACCAATATCGGCTCCGATCATGAATGACAATGACTGTCCTGCGCAGTAATCCATTGTTTTATCTTGTGTAGTTTGTCATAGCAGACAACAGCTAACACCACGTTTAGGACGCCTCACGATGTCCTGACAGAAAGTCTAACATGTTTGATTTTCTTTTTGTCGTCCACGACTTCTCCCGTCACAGCTGTCACTTTGACCAATAGGAACACAGAGCGATCTGCTGCCGTGGAAACTGTACGACAACAACAGCGCAGCCTTTCAGATATTTCCTGTAGGGACGTTAGCACACAGAGTAAAAAGGAAACAGCAGATTATCAACTCGCTGAGTACTGCCATTAGCATCAAGCTAGCAAAGAATGTTCTTTCTTCATAATGGAGGATATAAAGGAATCAAACTCACAGATAGTGTCTGGTCCTTTACTCAGCACAGCTGCAGAGGCTACCAGCTGCATCTCTAAGACACTACATTAGAAACAGGCCGTCATTTTTCTTCTATTTTTAGTTTAATCCGCTCCTGTTCGTCCTGTTAAATTTAATGCGTTGCGCCGTCATTTCAAACGCAACACTTCCTGTATCAGTTTCAGATTAAAAGCCCCCGATCATTTCATTTTTTTTATGTGGTACTTAAAACGTAGCTCCGCCCATCTGGTGACACTTTTTAACGGTACTACAGTAGCATTACTGCTGGGACATGAACAGACACACAGACTGAAATAGTGGTAGTAACAATAATAAAAAACAGGACGAGAATAATCCGATGACGTCACGCACATTGTGAAAGACGACTGGCAATGATTGGTCGTGGACCAGTGTGTAGTGTGTCATGTCTGTCGGCCAAGTCACGGCAAGATTTTATGACTCCACAGTCGTCTAATCTGACATAGTGACTGTCTGCATGGATAAAAATGTTTAGTAGTCTGAACCCAGCGTAACCCAAATCAGCCAATTTAGTGCAGTTACCACAACTTCAACATAAATTTGTTTAAAACAGGTAAAATCTCATTTCAAAATGGAGCTGCGTGCAGCGTATCGATTCATTCAGCCCCTCTCTCTGTTTATCATGAAACTGCTGCTGTTCCTGTGACAGAGACACACAGTGACAGGGCTAACTGTTAGCATCACACAGCTAACGTTACTCAATGTTTATTAACAGCTTTAATGACAGAGTCGAGCCATGTCGGTGTCGGTGGGAGATTGTTGGGACTGTTTAATGGCTCCATGTCACTTGTCAGCCGCTGCTGCTGTGTTAGCTCTTTCTCACCGGGCAGGGACAGCAGGAGGGGAGCAGGTGACAGAGATGGGCCTCCAGTGCTGCGTCAAACTGCAGCAACAGCTGATCTTCACTGATCACCCCACCATCACAGATAGATTCTAATTCTGTGAGAAACACTGAATGCTCATAATGTGCTTCAAACCCGTGATGGCATCGCAACGGTTTTTGCAGTTTTCACTTGCGTCTGCAAAAAACTGCCTGAAAACATCGTTACATGAATCTCAAGTTGTGAGAAAAGCTGCCATGAAATCTAACATGTCGGGCCGCAACAATTGCTGTGACATCCTGGAGGGACTGAACACCGCCACCTGTAGGTCAGTGGGATCGTGTGAAACCATTGGCAGGACTGTAGCAGGTCCCATGTACATTGAGTCCTCGAGACGAACAAAACAGGGACCACATGACCTGCAGTGCAGGTACAGGTCAGAAACTATATAAAGAATGTAAAGGCGATGACATCAGCTGTAGATTAAACAGCAATAATCAGTTCAGTGGTGAGACAATCTTCAGTAAATAGTTTATCACAACTGAAAGAAAGATATTATACCTGAGGCATCTCCAGCTGCTGCTCACCTGAATGCACAGCTGTGACTCCACCTTTAGGTTTATCACCCTGTAGCACTTTTATAAAACTGTGCCCAGAATGTTTGTGAACACGGCCAGGATTATTTACTGAATACTTTTGCTTTTATTAAGACTACAATATAGATTTGAGGAACAAACTTATTTTGTTGCACTTTTTTGAATCATAAAGCAGCACTGGGATGTTTTCACCTGCAGCGGACAGTTTATATGAAAATGTTGCCAGTATGTAATATTCAGCAGTTACACTGCGTTCACATGGAATCAGGCAGACGGGACACGGAAACAGATTCTGGATGACACGGGGAAAAACAAACAAAAACAAACAAACGAACAAACAGTCTGACAGAATTGCAGGACCAAGCGGCCACCTCCAGGGTTTATACAGACTGTGGGCAGGACGGTAAAATGAAACATGCATGAGGACACGTTGCCATGGTGAGGTCATTTTGTTTACAAAGACTGAAATAAAAAGCATTATATAATTTTCCAGTAATGTCCAGATCAGGTGTGTTTTCTCCCTGTGTGAGGGACAGTGTTACTACAGTTACTGAGAAACAATATGTAATTAAATTACAGTTACTGATCAAGATGTTGGTGATTACAATGGAGTTACATCCAGATATATTCTCTTGGTTAAGGAGTTTAAATGTAACACTCATTCTGCTGCTCTGCATCTTTTCACCTGGTGAGGAATGTTTTCATTTTTTATTTTTGTGGGCATATTTCTGGACAGTGCAGGTCAGCAAAGCCGTCAAACAAATTTGAGTTGAAACTTGTGCACTTATGTTTTTAGGATTATTTCTGCGACTTTAAGGCCCAGTTGAAAACATTTGTGAGAAAAGTAATCAAATGTAATAAGTTACTTTGATGAAGTTATTAAAACAGTTACTTTAGTTGTTACATTTTTAACAGGGTAACTAGTAATCTGTATCCGATTACATCTCAAAAATAACCGTCCCAACACTGGTGAGGAAGCTGCATAACATCTGATTGTAAATTCTGTCATGGAGGACGATAAGAGTATTTAAATTTTGAACGGCAGTGTCATCTACCATTAATGTTGCCGACGTTCTCGCCTCATTTTACCGTCTTGCTCTCGCCCGACAAAATGATTTCTGGTTTGCTTTGTACCGTCTCCCTGACTGCACGTGAACGCAGCATTAGAGCGGCATTAAATTGTCAGTCTTTCATGGCAACAAACATTTTAGTCATTACTCCAGCACTCAGTCAGCAGGTTCATGTTTTAAAGACGAATCTGCTGCTTTTCAGTGATAAATGTGGTGTTTTACGTCACTATGGAGACCTGTGGTTTTAGAGGGTCTGGAGTGAAAGACTGGAAAAGGGATGAAAATAGATGTGAGGACTGGATTTACATCAGCAGGGAAACATGAAATGTGAAACCCTGGTGTGAAACAAGTGATGAATAAGGGACGAGACAAAGTCAGGAGCACGTTAATGACCTCACACACACACACACACACAGGGAAAATCTGATCTGATGGATGGATAAATTGAAAGAGACTATGCACACATTCACATTCATGCATTCATCCTGTGATCACATGAGATCAAGCTGAAGCTGCTGACTGGAGGAAACTGTTCACATCACTCCTCTGCTCTAAAAAACAATCAGGATGTGAGAATGACTTTTTTTATCCTCCACTCAGTGACCGTGGAGATGCTGCATGAGCATGACCAGCTGAAAGCACTATACAAGTACAATATGCACAGTTACAAGTAATATTCATGTTATATTCAGCCTTACTACAGCGCCTTCTTCACAGCAGCTGCGCCGCCTCCTGTTTCTGCATCCTGACACTTCGCTGACTAAAGACTTTGAATGAAACTACCAGCACTCTGCTGATGACAGCGGCACCGTTGTGACTGTTGATCATTTTACAAGCTGTTTTAGACGAAGCTGCGGAGCGCCCAGGGATTTCAAATCTTCTATATTTAATTTTATAAATATTAGGCCTTAGAAGTCATTAAATAGTTTTACATTTAACTTTGTAAGGTTTAAATTGTCACAGATTTGATCCAGTTTCATTCATTCATCTGTTCTTTTTGTCAAAATGAGTTGAATTCCACATTTCTGACGTTACAAATCTTTAAAGCTCCAGTGTGTAGGGTTCAGGGGGATATATAGGGACAAATAATATAATCAGTTTGTTTTCAATGAATGTACAATCAGATGAAAATAAGATTTATTATGTTCCTGTTACCTCAGAATGAGACGTTTATGAGAGAGACAGCCTGAGAGAGCATTTATGGCGCAAATAAAAAGAGATGATTAGTCATAACATCAGTCCTAAATTTGGTTTAAAATGATCTTGAAAAGGTTTTAAAAAGAATTTAACAGAAATCGTGTGTATTGAGTTTACAGTTTGCCCTACAAGCACTTTTATTCTGAAGGTCAGAGGATGTTGTTCTCACAAGTACAACCTGACTGTGTGCACATTAATCACTCGCTCAGTACAGATTTTAACCCCCGGGGCTCCAAACAAACACAGCATGTCTGTTTCTGTACTTTCAATGTGAAAACATAACTGCTTATTATTAATGAGAGGCTTTTATGCCTGAAACCCCAAAATCACATGACAGAGCACTACAACAGATACTGAATTCAAACACTCCATGTTTTTGCTCAGAGATGTTTTTATTGACGAACGTTAACAGTTAAATGTGGAAAATTATTAAAGGCTGATTCCAATAATTTAATATTTTACAGACACGAAAAATAAAAGATTCAATAAAGGATCTATGGAAGCCCATTTCTGCCAAAATCCTTTCAGTCATTATGAGACACCTTCTCAAAATATTATTACATTATATATTATTAGAATATTATTATTTTTATCTCAAAATAAAGACTTTGTATTTAAATATAATGACTTATTTATCTTGAAATAATATTACATAGTATTTTAGTATTTCAAAATAATTACTTCATATCTCAGAGTAATAAATGATAGGAAGTCATTATTTGGAGAAAGTTTCTCATTTTAATAACTTGGAGGATTTTTTTTCATCACAGGCAGAAATGAGTTTGCACAGATTCAAAGGGCCTCATGTGAGAACACTTGTTTTTAACACATGGTTCAGTGTTCGTGAGGAGGTTTGATCATTAGCACACTCGCCGCCCTCACATTGTAATGTAAAGCTACCTGTTCATTTGTTGTCAGATTGCATTGACAGAAATTGTAATGTTTCATTTTTTATCATAGTTTAGACCTCATATTTATTCCATTTCATTGAAATTGTAGTTTTGTTTTTCCCGAAGAAGTTAAACCATCAGTCCGTGACTCGTACGACAGCTCGATTATTCTCTTCAGTCATTCGTACGTGCCGCTCACAATGTGTTGGTAGAGGAGGCTCCTGCATGAAGCCCAGTGTTTGCCACAACAGAATGATCCTGGTAGAAAACAACAAATCTTTGAGCTGTTCAGTGAATCTAATGACCACAAACCTCTGAGCTGTGGCCTGTTTCTAACTGTGCTTTCATTTCAGTGCTGCATGTTTGAGAAATCCTTAGTAACTCTGATCTGAGTGACTAAATGTTTACATGGTCGCTGCAGAAATGTTTGAAACAGTTTGAAAAGAAAAGGTTTTAAAGGGATAGTGCACCCAAAAATGAAAATTCAGCCATTATCTACTCACCCATATGCCGAGGGAGGCTCAGGTGAAGTTTTAGAGTCCTCACATCACTTGCAGAGATCCAAGGGGAGAGGAGGTAGCAACACAACTCCACCTAATGGAGGCTGACGGCGCCCCAGATTCAAACGTCCAAAAACACATAATTGAAACCACAAAATATCTCCATACTTCACCTGAGCCTCCCTCGGCATATGGGTGAGTAGATAATGGCTGAATTTTCATTTTTGTGTGCACTATCCCTTTAAGTTCGAAATGAGTTCATTTCTTCAGATAGAGTTTCTGTGAATCGATCGAAATGACACAAACATCTTGTCTTTTTGTAAACTCCATTTGAAGGAATTGTTCAGATTTTTTTAAGTGGAGTTGTATCAGTCATTTTCCACAGTCAGTATGTTACCGACAGTAAATGTCGGTCGACACGTCCTCATCAGGCTGGAGAAACAAGCTCAGCTATGTGCTGCTGTAGAGAGGTCAGCACCAAAATGGATTTTACACGCTTAAAAAAATCAATGGAGTCTGGCTTTGAAGAGAGCAGCTTCATTTTCCCGTCGGAAATCACTGTCTGACTGCAAGGTTAAAATGTTCTAAATATGGCCGACACTTAAACTTATAATGATTTTTTTAGGTGGATAAAATATGTGTTATTGTTGGCCCTGTCCACAACAGTACATTACTGAGCTTCTGTGTCGGACTCCTGTCTGCTTCTCCAAACTGGGGCGTGCTGACTGACATCAATAAGTAACTCATGCAACCCCACTACAAAAAAATCTGATCTATCCCTTTAACCACATTCACCTGCTGAGAATCAGAGGACCGATGAGGTGTAACATCAGAATCTTTGACTTGTTTTGTGTCTGTCATGTTTCAGTCGGCGGTTCGGCTGCATCTCCACTGAGTCCAAACCAAATTTAAGCTCCAGTTTACAACAAACAGCCGTCGACTCGTCTGTTTCCTCCTCGTCCATTCTTCAGATTTCACTTCCTCTCAGTGGAAATGCAGCCGTCTGTCTGTGTGGATGTAGCAGCACTGCTTCACAGAGCGATATACAAGTATATTTTCAAGTGTATTTTATGGAATAAATTTGTTACAAAGTTCAGTTTTCTCTTTGATTGTTTCTTCATGTTTAACCTTCATTTCTCTTCGGATGGAGTCGGGCTGCAGTTTCCACCTGCTGTGAGTCTGAAGACGCATCATGGAGTTTTGTGTGAGACATGAATCTGATAGTGGATATATTAGAGCAGTCATACATTTATTCTTTTTATCTGGAAAAGACAGTCTTGTTTTTATTTATTTATTTTTCAGTTTTATTCAGGTGAAGATTTTTTTGTTATTGTTAATGTTGAATTTAAGTTGCATTCAAGCGCCCCAGTTATCATCACACGACATTTCTGCACTATGAATATTCTCTTCATCCATCACAGATACGCTGCGTTTGGAGGTGCAGAAGTTATTGTTGCAGTCGTGTGTTGTCTTGTTGTGTACAACATCTATCTACAAACTGCTGCATCACCTGGAAGCTCCCATTTTAAACTTAACCATTAATGACCTGGAGTCTCCTGCATCGTTTACTGAAACTATGATTTTATGTTACAGCTCAGTAGTGTGATGAACAGATCAACAACAGCTCCGTAACGTTAAAGTGTCCCTGTACGCCGTGACAATAAGCCTGTTTACACCGGGTATAAACATATGTTATGGTGATCCACTCTCAAGTGAACAGCTGAGACACATCGCCATTCACACCTGTGTCATCATGCGTCTCCAGCTGACCACTTCAATCAGTCAATCAATTTTATTTATAAAGCCCAATATCACAAATCACAATTTGCCTCACAGGGCTTTACAGCATACGACATCCCTCTGTCCTTATGACCCTCACAGCTGATCAGGAAAAACTCCCCAAAAAACCCCTTTAACGGGGGAAAAAACTGAGGAGGGATCCCTCTTCCAGGACGGCCAGACGTGCTGAGGAGGGATCCCTCTTCCAGGACGGCCAGACGTGCAATAGATGTCGTACAGAACAGATCAACATGATAAATAAACAGTGATCCATATGACACAATGAGATATATATATATATAGATATAGATAGATATAGATAGATAGATAGATACATACATATATATATATATATATATATATATATACATATATATATATATGTATATGTACATATATATATATATATATATGTATGTATATATATGCAGGTAATGACAGTAGCTTACAACAACATTATTGAAAGTAATA
>NC_065521.1:45271609-45282364 GCF_006386435.1 Epinephelus moara | reverse complement strand
TCTCATGTCACGACCTGAGGACAGCCAGTGGAACCTGAGAAACACAACTCACTATTTACTTCTTCTTTTTAATTGTTTTTAATTGTTTCATTCTTAATTATTTATTTATTCATTTATTTCTCGTATCAACATCAACACACACACACCACCACACACCACCAACACACACACACACACACACACACACACACACACACCAGCTCGTTTCAGGATCCAGTTTGTGTTCATTTTCAGTACATGACGTTCATCATAGAGAGCAGACTGTCAGAGGTCGAGGAGGTCACTACGGGAGATGAACTGATTGTTACCCAGTTCATGTGACTCCTGCATGTATACAGTCAATCAGACCCAAACTGGCCGAGGCGCTCTGAGCATGCTCCACAGTTTCCGCCCCGGGCTTTGACCCGGAAGTCCAATAGCATTAAATGTGTAAGAGAAGAAGAAGCCGGTAACAACATGGAGAAATCTACATCCAGAGCCGTGATTTTTTGGACGGACCAAATGTACAGAGCTGTAAAGTTGTCCACCATGGTACCAGTTAGCTGCTAGCTAACCGTAGCTAATTTGTTTGTCCATTGTTTGGTCTGTGACGATGACTGAGGAGAAATCTGGACCAGTTGGGAACCACTGATGTTCCTGTCCAGGGCGGCAGGAGACTCTCATCTCTCTTAGAACACAGCAGAAGACATCAGAAGCTGCAGCTCGTTGCACAGAGCAGATGAAGTTTTATTGCTAACAGGAATGTGAAATATAAATACAATACAATAATCAGGATGAATGTATTTTTAATAACTTAAACACAACAAAAAATCTTTGATACATGTCGTTCATAACTGGACATTTAACAGTGTTAACTGTGTCTGCATGCTGCAGCACAACAGAGTAGGACATGACAACTATAATCACCAAACAGACAAAGAAACAATTTAGTGCCTACTTTCTTATTTATGGTCAAAGCACAGATATCAAGGAAAATGACCAAATCAAAAATGATGCCATGCGGCAGATGGAACAAAACCTTGGTGCAGTTGGCCCCGCCCCTCAGGCTCCCTTACAGTCAAGATGGAGGTGAAGACAAAAACTGGGATGTATTCATCTGGTATTGTGCCTAGCTTTAGTGGATCATGACATATAGGGTTTGAAATGAATCTACAGATGCTCCGGCTCAACATGAAACCAAACTTTTCTATGGATGTTCGTTTTTGAGACTTGACGAAGGCCAACATGTGTCCTGCAGCAGACAGTATGGCTCATTATTTTTAGCTGTGCCGGTTTCCGAAAAACTTGTCGCCCCTACCGGCCGGTGAAGAGTAGTGGTGTAAGAAAATATCGATACGTTGAAATATCACGATATTTTGTTTTGCAATACTGTATCGATTCTGAAAACTACTATGTCGATATTTAATCAGTAGTTTTAATGCAAACATTTCTGGCAGTGGTTATTTTGTGTGTTGTATTTAACCCTCCTACCGCTAGTTGCCAGCAGTCACACGGCCGTTTGACTATTCCACTCCACCGAAACAACAAGATCTTGCAAGCGTAAAAGCCTCGGCAAACTCTGGAGTCTCGTGTCAGCAAACACAGGTGACTGATGGCTGAATCTGAGTCCATGAAATTTATAAATTAGATTCTTTTGAAAAAAAAAAAAAATCGTATTTATTGCTTTGCTTAAAGTATTGCAATATATCAAATCATCACCTCTGTATCGTGATATGTATCGTATCCCCAGATTCTTGCCAATACACACCTCTAGTGAAGAGGAGTGAGAAGTCAGCATTTAATGACGTATAAAACAGGGTTTTTAGCCATACGAATCACTGCAACCATGAGAGGTCCTTGAGCGTACAGTCATACATGTGCACACCAACTGTTAGGCTGATAGGTCCAGTAGTTTGTAAGATTAGCTGCGGACAAACGGATACACACACACACACACACACACACACACACACACACACACACACTCACTCACTCAGGCACACATGCAACCAAACACATGATCCTGTCCAGATTAACACCTGCTGGAAACAATAAAGGGTGTTAAGGATATCTGTAAACAATTTCAAATCTTATTGAGCTGTCTGTCTGTCTGTCTGTCTGTCTGTCTGTCTGTCTGTAGATCCTGTCTCGCTGTGATATCAGTCTCCTGCAGNGTTAAGGATATCTGTAAACAATTTCAAATCTTATTGAGCTGTCTGTCTGTCTGTCTGTCTGTCTGTCTGTCTGTCTGTCTGTCTGTAGATCCTGTCTCGCTGTGATATCAGTCTCCTGCAGGAGGTGATGGATCCTGATGGTAAAGCCATCCAAAAGCTGCTGGCATCTCTCAACAGGTACTGAAAAAAACTACTAAGGCAGCTCACACACACTCATTACTGCTTCTCCCTGAAAGTGTCTGTAGTCTGTAGGTGTGTAGTTTGTAGGTCTACAGGTCTGTGGTCTGTAGCATAGACTGAATATAAAGATGGACGACACAAGAAGAATTCAGCTACTATCCATTTTTAAAGCATTTTAAATCCATGAATTAGAAAATTGTATCATAAACTCAGTCGTACCAGTTATTGGCACACTTCAGACATGAAAGGCCGTTTTTAAACAATATTTTTTTTGTATCGGTCACACAGTTTCACATCTTTCTGTCCAAACTGTCTGTCAGTATCTCGGTGACTTTATTTGATATGTTTGCATTTTTATTTGACCTTTTAATGAGCCAAAAAAAGAAAATTGGCAGGGTTAATTGCAGAGGAGAGATGAAAGCACAAAGTGTGTATGTTTTATATAATGAAATGTTCCTTTATTCAACAATACAAGCTGTTAAAATGGAATTTAGATTCAGCATCAAGTGTACAGTCTCTGTCATGTTCAACTATTTGAATATTGAAAACGTCACCAACTAGATAGAGGATTAAAAAATGAATGTACTCAGTTATACAGTTATACTAACAGTGCTGCATCATGGTGATCATTATGTGTCTGCTGTCTGCCTCCAACAGGCCAACCGACAGGTACAGTGGATTTTCTGAGCATGTGGAGCATCCTCTAATCATTATTAATCACCCTAGTCACCTTTATTTACCCTCTTTACTAATCCTAATGCCTGTAATAATGGATAACATTTTATTTTTGGATAGTCACTGTTACAGTAACTCTGCAACGTGTCAGCTGACGGTCAGCCAGGTCTGTTTCAGCACATCAGACTGAATCAAAATCTTAATGTCTACAAGTTTGTCAGTCAGCGTGTCAAATGATAGAAAGCACCAGTGAGCACCATTCTTTATGTACCTGTTTAACCTTTCAGGTTACAGGAACACCTCTGTGTGTCCTCTACAGGGACAGGGAATATGACCAGCCTACCTTAGCACAAAAAATGAGGGGAACTGCTAGCTTAGCTCCATCAAAAGTTGACCCATAGGTCTTCCAACAGCTCCGAAGGTTTCTGATTTACATGTTAAATCTTGTTTTTTTAACAGGTTTTGAAATTAAAAATGTATAAAGGAGTTATTGTGGTTTTAGCAGCAGTTTGCGTTGGAGCTATTTTATGACCACCAACCGCTGTGGTGGAAAGACTGCGGGCAGCATCTCAACAGTCCTGAAATCACAGTTGAGTTGTTGGTTTGAACTCTACTGTTGACCAAAGGTGGATTTATAGTTGTGCGTGGGTTTACACAGAGCCTACGTCATAGCCTGCACCTGTGGTCGTTGTTAGCATTTATACTTGTGCGGTGGTGTGTCTGTGTCACTCTGCAGTTACACCTCCAAAACACTAGTTGGCGGTGGAGTTTCTGTGAAGTGCTGTAAAGTTTAGTTGTTTCAAAACACACAGTAAACACACAGTAAACACAAATTAAACACACATTAAACACACAGTAAACACACAGTAAACACACATTAAACACACAGTAAACACACAGTAAACACACAGTAAACATGGCTTTATAGTGATAATCTAAACACAAGTACAAGTACACAAATATGCTTTATTGTAGTTCGCAGCATTCACAGACCAACACTTGTCTTTATCTGGACACATTTCCCCACAAATACATGATGCTAGCATTATTAGCATAAGGCTATAGCATTAGCCAAGCGGCTAACAGAGTTTTCCTCTGCTCATATGAAGCTAAGAACAACAGCAACATTTAACAAAGGTAATATTAGAAAATTCGGTTCCATTACATCTCACAATGTTCACAGACAAAAACTGTATACTTTTCCCCACGAATACAACATGCTAACATTATTAGCATAAGCCTACATTTTAAATAGCATATATTGGCCTAGCAGCTAGCGGAGTTTTCTCTACTCATATGAAGCCAGGATAAATCACACACAGGAATTCACCACATCTTGTGGTTTTATTGTCTTCACAATTTATTGTTTCTTATCTGTGAAATTAACGTAAATAAAAGCTTTGTTTCCACTGAGGGAAATGGTTTCAGCTTACAGAAATAGACAGGAGGTCTGCGGCACCACGACGCGTAGTTACATTTCTGGGGAGGTGCACGTCAGGCTACAACATAGGATATGGGTTTATGAAGAGCCTATGCTGTAGGTACGGTGTCGATTTGAAGGAGAAGTATAAATCCCGCTTAAACCTTTGCTGATTTGCTGCTGACTAGCATCATAGTTAACAAGATACAACATGTAGCCTAAATCTTTTGATGGAGCTAGCCTAGCAGTTTCCCCCTGCTTCCACTCTTGGTGCTAAGCTATTCTAAACATGTCCTGGACACACAGTACAGTAGCCTCATTCTGTAGTTCCCAAAATTTTGTTTATGGTCAAATTGAATGTAAATCACATCCAAGTGATGGTTAGAAATGATCATTTATATAGACAGTAAAGAAAGAGGGTTGTCTGTTGTCTGTTGAAACTGCCCTCGATGAGAGTCAACTGACTTACCAAAATAAAATGTTACATCAAATTATATCAAAAGGTTAAATTGGGATTTTTTTTTTTAAAAGAAAAAAGCATCTTTTGTGGCACGATTGAGTCATTATATAAAACATTTGACAAACTATACACACAATTCAGTTTATTCATTTGACTACTCAGTAAATCTCAGTACTGTATACTGGACATTAAAACAGATATCTGTGTTGTCAGAACCTCTCAGGGAACATTTTGGTCTTCTTTCCATTCAGACATACATATTCAGAAGCTGGGAGGGTCACCAGCCACAACAGAAACATAGATTTGAATGTCATCAGCAAAACATTGAAAACATATGTCATATTTTTTGAAATATTCATATTCAGGGAAATTAGATGCTGATCTTTGATTAATTCAAGTAATCAAGTAAAAAAGTAGATCAAAACCTCTGAGAGTTAACAAACTGTTTAATAGATCGGTGAATGCAGTTTGGTCAGAGTGATGGAATACAAAGAGATGGAGCAAAAAGACGACTACTGAACAGATTTTTGTTTCTTTTCTCAGCGGTTTAGAAGTGGTGAGGAGATTAAAAAGCACCCTACATTGGTTTCATGTTTGTGGATAAACAGTCTTTAAGAAGTTGTAATATAAGCTGCTGTTAGTACTGTGGATATTGAGGATAAGGCACTGTGACTGTTACAGGACTACGCTTATGTACTTTTACTGGAGTATAGTTTTCAGCGCAAGTAATCTTCAATTTAACACCCACTTCCATATGTTTCTATTTGTCAAGTACTCATTCCACATTGCTAATATCCAAATAAATAATTTTTCCACAACAAAACCTGTAGGCAGTATATTTAATGATGGTGGCATATGTGCCATTTTTGGCTCCACCATAGAAATGGCCCAGTTAAACCCAGATCATATTACTGGAACAAGGCTTGACTTTGCACAGGAGGCAGCTGCTTTCTTTCTGGTGATGTCAAACAGGGAACAATCTGATTTTGCTCATTTTGTCGCTGTTTGATTTGTTGGTGAAAAATTCATTTACAATCTCTGGTGGTTGGTTCTGGTGTGCTCACAGAGTTTAAGATGGTTACGCTCATGGAGATGTGGGATTTGCAATCACTCTTCTTATCTAACAAATGCATGTCCACTGGTGTCCCTGGGTCCACTCTGAGGGTGTAAACCACTAAACCACAGGGGATAAAAAGCATGATTCCTACATATTCCATTATGTTGTAAACTGTCTAAATTGTTGTGCATGTGTGGATCTGGGGGAAACGTCTTGTCAAACACGATTTAAGGGAAAATGTTCAAAGGCTAATACTGGCGCTAACTGAGGGCTGTCCCAGTGGTGGAAGAAGATCCTATCCTCAAGTAAAAATAGCAATACGACAATTTAGATATACTCCATTACAAGTATGTATAAGTTCTGCAGTTAAAATCCTACTTGAATAAAAGTACAGAAGTATTATCAACAAAAACTTAAATATCAAAAACTGCAAAAAACTGATCCTGTTTTTGTTAGTTTGTTGATACTGAAGCACCAGTGATAGAGTTGGGGGCTGCACAATATTGGGAAAAATTGACATTGCAATTTTTTTTGCCCCCATCGATATATATTGCGATTTATATATATTTTTTAAGGATGCATTATTTTCTACCAGATGACTTCAGTAGCTCTACTTGGTGAGAATGAATCATTCTGGAATTATTAGCTGATATTGCTTTGAATGCAACAGCATGAAATGTGCTGAAAATAGGCACTTGTTCAGTTAACCCACCATCTCTTTCAGTGTTTATATGTTCCCCCTATAGGCAACGAGCAGCAGCACTTCTGATTTTATTTTTTTTATTTTTTCGTCTTAGCTCTTTAGAAACTACAACTACTTCATATCCAGGTCAATTCACACACTTGTGAGTAAAGCATATAAGAGGAGAGGAGAGGGCTCCGTCTGATTTCTTCATAAACTAAAGTTATATTATTTTGCGCTATGGACGCTTCACATAATAACATAACAATATAGGCTACTATTTATTGTGTTATACGGTGAAACAGTTCACCTTAAAACGCACGCACGCACACACACACACACACACAGACAAAGGGGAGCACACTAGAGCGCAGCTCGGGCCGCATTTTCCCGAGTCCGAGACATTTATAACCGAGCCCAGCAAGAACCCTCAGCACGGCACTGTGCACACAGTCAGTGGAGCGGAGCCTGTGTTGCGTTCAGGCGTTGTCACGTAAATAACAAATTCCAGCACTTTAATAGGCCATTTATTCTTTATTCCACTAAATTCAACATCTTCTGTTGGTCAGTCATCAAAAAGGAAGCGAGTTTTACGCGCATCACTCGGCAATTTAAACGTGCATGCTGAATTTATTTAGGGCAAGCCACATCGTAAGCCCCACGATGTAAATATTGCACACGTGTGCATCGCGATGGCAATGCTTAAAAGATAAATCGTTCAGGCCTAGTATATACAGTCAGCTAGTTTAGTCCAGTGGGTCCCAACCTAGGGGTCAGGCCCCTTCAAAGGGGCACCAGATAGATCGGAGGGGTCATCAGATGATAAGTGGGAAAGACAAAGAATAAGAAACTTTTCTAAGACTTTTTTTCTAATGCTTGTGAAATATTGGATAATTGAATTAAAACCATGTGATAAGTTTAGAGGGGAAATGTCTCTCTGCAGCCCGCTCTCACTACCAATTTGTCAAATACTGCCGCTTTGCCAAAGGATCTCAGTGTCAGACACTGATGCACAGAAGCACCCTTTGTGCAAAAAACACAAACATACCATAGTATAAAGAGCAAGAAAGTCAGTGTAGGGTGGGATTGGAGGTAAAACAGACTCTGGAGCCAGCTGTTCCTGCCCCGTGTAAAACCAAAATGCAGCTGGGTTATTTTTAATAACAACGTAGTGCACTAGTATGTGTAACGTGCAACCCTAGTGACATATTTGACATGATATATTTCATATGACATTACTTCATGTTAGTAACAACCATACTTATTTTGGGCCAAACCATGATGTGTTTTTCTAAAACTAAGCATGGACTTTTGTTGCTTAAACTTAAAGAAGTAAACTGAAAAACCAAGTGATTCAGGGTGCTTTTGACTAAAATCTTAAACTTAAAGAAGTAAACTGAAAAACCAAGTGATTCAGGGTGCTTTTGACTAAAATGAACAATGACAGCAATATAGTCCACGATGAGCAGCGCTAAAATCGGGGTCATCCCTATGTTCCCAGGGTTCTATGTTTCCCGGGTTCTATGTTCCCCACTTAACCCTGCAAAAAAGCTTCTATGTTTCCCGCTTGGTTGAGCGGGGAACATAGAACCCTGGGAACATAGATACGCTCCCCTAAAATCAACCTGCGTAGTTGTCCCTCCATTGTGACATTAGAAAGTGTCACATTTATCTTGCAAGTGTAGTCTTCTTCAACGTTTGCTTTACTTCTGGATTTTTCCCACATGGAAACACACGAATCAACTCTAGGCAATTATACAACTCTGTAACAACATTAGTCCCTGATTCGGACCAAAGGAGACGACTCTAGCTCTGAAAGCAGTCTTACCTATGTTGTAAGTTTATTTTGAAAATATGCATGCAACGAGCAGAACCTGTACATTTCCTGTGAACACAGAAATGTGTTTTGAAACAACACAATACGTAATAGACATCAATTAAGAAGCCATACGTGAATGTCCAATACTGACGCAGGAGGGTACCTAGAGTGTCAGTTTTGAACCTGTAGGTCCACTGACAAAGTGTCAGTACTTGACGAGTTGGGATGAGAGCGGGTCAATCTTTGACGAAGCATCTGACATCTAAAACACGACAAGGAGCCCCAAAGAGACACAATAAAATGTTACCCATTATTACAGGCACTCACTTATAAGATGTCACAAGCCCAAAACATTTGAGAACCACCGGTTTAATCTTTAAGGATGTGTTGTATTTTATAATCCTATCACATCATTTTAATGTAAAATATTTTACTTTAAAGTGACCAGCAGTTATCCGATAAATTTAGTTTGGTAAAAAGTACAATATTAACCTCTGCAATGTAATGGAGTAGAAATAGAACGTAGAATGAAATGAACATACTCAAGTAAAGTAAAGTACATCAATTCTGTGTACTGTACTTGAGTCAACGCAGTTAGTCACTCTCCACCACGGGGCTGTCCCAACAGCTAGGCTACTTTAGCTTCAGTGCTAACCAGCTCAGATGAAGAGCAGCTGGTGAAAGATTCGTCATCATGTGTTGATGCTGTAAATATTAGATGTTGAATCAGGATTTTTGGTTTGCTTAGAGTTCAGGTGTCAGTCAGGTGTACTGCAGTGACTGTCTCCAGGTACACACAAGCACAATGATACCTGCTATGGGGGAATTTTAATTTTTTATGTTGTGAGCGTGAACCATTGAACTTAAAATACAAAAACTGGTGGTGAGAACACGTGAGCTGAGATGTCAGGGTGAATGTGGGTGGGAAGTAGAGTGAAATCTGTGTTATCACCATTTATAAACTTTCCCAAAATCCCCAGACCCCAGAGGGACTGAGTGTTCAGAGTGGAGGTGAACACTCTGGGATGTATTGCTGTATTGACTGATGTGTGTTTGCTTCATTTTAATAATCACCAGTTTCTCTTTGTCTGTGTTGAGGTATGACGAGTTCAGCTACCAAGCAGTTTCCAGTAAGGCTCTGGGAAAGTCTCCCAACAACATGCAGCAGTACGTTTTCATCTACAGGTAAGACACAGTGCCATGATCCACTTCTGTACCTGCTAGTTCAGGAAGAGGAACTCACCTGAACACACCTGGGGCCGGATTAACAAACACTCCAAGAATACTCTAATAATAAACTTTGACCTCAGTGACGACGTGTGGTCGGCCCAGTTGCTAGTCATGATACATTCTTTTAAAAGATGTGATTGGTCCCCACAGGTATGCCTGTTTTTGTGAGCCTACAAGGCATGTTGCCAAATATGTTAGTGTTGTGATCACTTCTGTTTCTGGTGTTATATCATCGGGTGGGAGCAAGCCACAACTCCTGGGGCTGAAAAAATGACGCCAACACCAAATGCCAAAAACTGCAGTTCCTCTAATGGCCACTTGAGGCTGGCTCCAAAACAGAGTCAATCAAGCCCGTTCTCATTCCAAAGTCGTCAAATACTGCTGCCTCATCAGTGATTTCAGCACCAGACACGGACTCTGCGGTATGATACACCACCTGGTGGATGGGTGGCACCTGTCGCAGCAGTATGAGACACTGGTGGATGGCGTCAGTTTGAAACGCTGCCCGCATATAGAATAAGGAGCTGGAAAGTCCCTAAAGGAAGCGGTGGTGGATGGATCCAACAGCCCTTACCTGGGAGCCTGGTGTTTGTTTCCAATGTAGAGCCAAACCAACCATGATGTTTTTTCCTAAACCTAACCACATGCTTTTGTTGATGTCCCGGCATTGGTTGTGGCGTCCCTGAACATCAAGAGCAGACACAGAAGGATACCTTACAACCACTATTTGGCTGAAGCAAAAGAGTGAATGACCCTTTCTAGAGCCAGTGTTTGGTTTGTCCATTCTGGGCTACTGTAGAAACATTGTGGTGCAACATGGCGATCTCTGTAGACGAAGACCTGCTCCCTGTGTGGATATAAATGTCTCATAACAAAAACACAACAATTCTTATTTTCAATCAATCAATTTTATTTATAAAGTCCAATATCACAAATCACAATTTGCCTCACAGGGCTTTACAGCATACGACATCCCTCTGTCCTTATGACCCTCACAGCTGATCAGGAAAAACTCCCCAAAAAACCCTTTAACGGGGAAAAAAACGGTAGAAACCTCAGGAAGAGCAACTGAGGAGGGG